>NC_081569.1:58589564-58603756 GCF_022355385.1 Mustela nigripes | reverse complement strand
TTTCCTCATCTTTCCTTTTAACTCAGATTTTCCTCTTTCCTTTCTGTTTCCTCCATCACCCGGGCTCAAAATTTGAATCATCATCGAATCTCCTCACCCTTTTGCTCCCCACCTTCGACCTTCAGTATTGTTTGTTCTGCTTCTGCAGCGTCTCCCATGCCCATCCCTTCCTCACTCTTCGTGCTGCCTCAGCCGGACCGCTGTGATGATCCCTGGAGCAGTCCTCCCCACCTCTGGTTTTTCCCCTCCTCCAGCCGTCGTTGACTGCCACCAAACGAATCCCTCCAAAGTCCAGCTTTGATAACCACATTCCGCAGCTTGGAAAAGTTCTGTAGCTCTCCACTGCCTACTGAATATAACCCAAATTCTTTCCCTTGCTTGTCCAGGCCTCCACAATCTGACTTCCATCTATTCCTAGTCAGTCTCTAACTAGTCTTCTACGTGTTATTCAGGTTATAGCTAATCTGGTCTTGGGATTTCCAGGACTTTCCTCTGCTCCTGGATAACCTCTATACCTTTTTGTCCCCTGAAGAATGTTCAGGTACCTCTTCATTGGTAGCGGGATCCCAATTCCATCCTCTCTGAAGGTAACCTTCCCTTCTGCCCTTTTTAAAAAGTTTGATTTCCCCTCTGAATGTCCAAGACCCTTGGTCCCCTATCAGGTCCTTTCATACATATTGTCTTGAAGTTCTTAGGCACACACACATCTTCTCTTCCTTAAAATGGTGTAATTTTTTTGAGGACAAACATCCTATCTTTGATTTATTGTTACATCTCCTTTGATGTCCAAAGTGCTGCCTTAAACTAAGTGCCTGTTTAAGAAATGAAACTTTAAATTGCTCAGTTTTAGAATAATATGCTGAAAATGTGGTTCACATTTACTCTTCACATTATGAATGGAAGCAGGTGGTATTGCTTAAGAATTATGCAAGCCTCCCATGCTATATAAAGATTTGCAACTTTTTTCTTTTTTTAATGAGATTTTACAAGCTATGAAGTCTGTATCCAGCTGAGAGTTCTTTTTTACAACATGCAGTTCCATCAGATGGGTGCGTTCTGCCTTTCCCCACTAAGGATCTTCATTTAATAAACTGTGAGAACTTTGTTCTGCCCTAAGATCGTGGTGTATTTTCTTTCTATTTGGATAAAGGGTTTTTATTAGGGAAAGCATCTGCATCTCCTCTTTGTCTGTTGTAGGCATACTTACCAAGTTAGAAGTGATAATTTGTTGCATATGCGATCTCATCCCCATGGAGTCTGTGTGGAAGGGTTTAGAACAGTACTTTACTAAAATATGACTTGACTTCTGTGTGAACTTGGGTCACACTGATGTATATCTGTCTCTGAGTAGAACTGATAAGACAGAATGAACTAGAACTTAATGTGACTTGATGGAAGGAAGCTTCGGTGGCTTACCTCTAACTTCACAGAACCTGCCTCGGAAGGCACCAGATAATCCTAATGTCTGATTATAACAACTCCTGAGAGTATGGAGGATGAAGATGGATGGCATCATGGTGAATCTGTGAACCATATTTAATTTTCCGCTTATTATATAACAGACTTTAAGGAATAGGTCCTACATTATCATCTTGAATGCCTGTTAGCATATCTGAGGTTGGAGGTTTTAATTTTACTAACCTCAGTGTTTATGATTAAAATACTTTGCTAATCAATTTTTTTGCTAATCAATTTTATTCTAAATACTAAGTTGTAATTATGTGCTTTCTATGAAAGCGAACGCCAAAACTGAATGCCATGCCTGCTTTCTTGGCACAAAGCCTTTTACAGGCACAAAGCCTTTTACAGGTGTAACTTGAATGAGGAGTCTCAGTGTTTTCAGCTGATACGTTATATTCAGGTCTTTCTTAGGAAACAGTGACATGTGAATGTGATTCCAGATGGGTTTCTACGGACTGGACTGCACTAAGAAAAACCAGTTATCATTTTCTCTTTCAATAGCAGATATTATTGATATATTCTTTTCTTTTTCTTGAGGAACTGAGGTCTGTTCCAAGTATTAAAATTCTTCTAAAAGGCCGAGTCAGATAAAACTTCAAAAAGAGAACCCAGCTGAATGATACTGAGGGCCATTTTAAATTGTGATATTGAAAGATAAGGATCTACCTCACAGCTGTATTCAAAGTTCCATTTTTCTTGTTTGGGCTTTAGGCTTAGGGGTAAATACTGATACTTGACTTTCTGGATACAAGGTCCAGTAAATTCAGGGATGCCTGGGTGGTTCGGCTGGTTAAGCATCTGCCTTCGGGATCGAGGGGGTCGTGGGATCGAGCCCTGAGGTGGGCTCCTTGCTCAGTGGGGAATCCGCTTCTCCCTCTGCCCACCCCTCACCCCACTTATGTGCTCTCTCTTAAATAAATAAATAAAATCTTTTTTAGGGGTGCCTGGGTGGCTTAGTGGGTTAGAGCCTCTGTCTTTAGCTCGGGTTGTGGTCCCCGGGTCCTGGGATAGAGCCCCGCATTAGACTCTTTGCTCGGTGGGGAGCCTGCTTCCTCTCTCTCTGCCTGCCTCTCTACCTACTTGTGATCTCTATCTGTCAAATAAATAAATAAAATCTTAAAAAAATCTTTAAAAAGTTCCAGTAAATTCAGTGTTGTACTCACTCCCTGTTGGGGGTGTAGGGGATTGGTAGTGTCTTCTCTTCTCTACCGAGATCGGAACCCATTTAAAGACAGAGGGATTCTGAGGAAGGCACCGAGCAAGGAGTTTGACTTCCTTGCTGATGAAACATAGGGGGTTGCTGTGACCTGGGTGGGCAGCCCAACGGTCTTCCAATGCTGCGTCCTCTGAGTGAACTGAAGCACGTGAAAGCCTCAAGCCTCACTGTGGAGACCTGTCCAGGTGGAACCACTAGCTGGGCCGGGTGGCATGCTGACTGTGGAGGAAGGGGCGGGCCGAGCGTGCTTTTTTTTCCCCCGGAACTCACTGGAGCTGGCTCTTCTCCCTGGCGCCCGTGGAACAAGATGGTACGAGGTGGGTTGCGTCCCCGCCCTAAGTCAAGTGCGAGGAGAGTGGGGAGTAAGCGTTCTTTGCCACCATGTCACCTCTGAGACACCCCCGAATACACTGGTGCTCACAGAGGAAGCTCTTCAGGTCTGTGGTTAGTCTGGTGTTTAATCGAGTTATCTTATGTCGAGTTGCTTTCCAGAGAATTCCAACAAAAAGTTCTCTCTGCCTGTACGGTATACTCCTTCCCACCAAGCATCTGATCTACTTATCAAGTTCATATAGTGAAGAAGAAAATATGAATAACGAAAGCAACAGTAGTAGCGTAGGGCAAAAAGGGACACCAAGTCAGTCATGTAGTAAAGAAAGGGGTCAGAAATGTATTAACTCTTCAAGGGAAACAAAGTGGAATTTTCCCATAGGACCCGTATAATGAATGGTGTCTCAAAAATTTTTATAACGAGTGAGTCAGGTATGTTTGTTTTAAAAATAACAACCTTAAATAAAAACTTCGGGCTACTAACTGTCTTGGTTGGCTCAGGAGTGTCCTGGTTTCACCATCGAATGTTTCTTGTCCTTGGAAACCCTTCCTCTCTGGCAAACTGGGATGATTGGTCACTGTAAATTGAAACTGAGAACAAAAGCCCAGAGGGCAAATTAATTACTTAAAGCTTGCAGTAGTCTGGGTAAGTGGCAGGATCCCAGACTAGAAGCTAGAGGAGCAGAGGGAGGTTGGGCGTGCCCACCCACCAGCAGAATCTGGCCTAGTGGTTGGGAGTCTGGGCTCTGGGTGAGGCAGATCCAGCTTTGAATGCTTGCTCTCTTACTAGCAGTGATCTTAGGCAAATTACTTCATCTATCTCCTCTACACCTTGGTATCCTTATCTGTTAAGATCAGATGGTTTTAATAGTTTAATAGTTCAATAAGGATCAAAGGAGAAAGTCCACATAAAATGATTATGTCAGTGACTGGACTTGGTTGGCTTATGTGGGATAGTAGTAGTCCCTCTTTTTTTTTTTTTTTTTTTTGAAGATTTTATTTATTGATTTATTTGACAGAGACAGGGAGAGAGGGAATATAAGCAGGGGGAGTGGGAAAGGGAGAAGCAGACTCCCCGCCAAGCAGGAGGCCCAATATGGGGCTCAATCCCAGGACCCCGGAATCATGACCTGAACCGAAGGCAGACACCTAACCGACTGAACCACCCAGGTGCCCCAGTATTAGTCCCTCTTTTTTTGAGGTTTCAGTCACTTGTGGTCAGTAGCCTTCCGGAAGCAGGTGATTCTCCCGGCCTGTTGTCAAGGTTAATGGTAGGCTAACACTGTGTCACAATGCCTATGTCATTCACTTTCATCCCATCGTGTGAGCCATTTATCGCCTCACATTATCACAATGAGAGGGGTGAGTATAGTACAAGGCATTTTGAGAGAGACTATATTCACATAACTTTTATTACAGTAAGTTATAATTGTTCTATTTTATTAGAATTGTTTTTAATCTTTTACTGGGCCTAATTTATAAGTTAAACTATCAGAGGTATGTATGTACGGGAAAAATCATAGTATATATGGGGTTTAGTATCATCCATGGTTTCAGGCCTCCACTGAGGGTCTTGGAACACATTCCTTGTGGATAAGAGGGACTTCTGCATTTAACATTTAATCAGGAGATTTCCCATAAAAGCCTGGACTTCTGACTTTTCTGACAAATCAGCAGTTCCTTCCACCAGTGAGGAGAGCTGAGGAGCAGATGTTCCCTTTGGAAGAGGCATGGGGGACAGGGTCCCCGTCTGCCCCTCTTGACTTCATGTGCCTGGTCCTTTGGAGCCATATGATTTCCATACCATGTTATAAGCCTCTGCTGCTTTGAGTGTGGCCCAGTTACTGGGGGCTTATTAGAAAACCTACTGACTCATAATTTGTACTTTAATAAGATCCCCCAGTGACACTGTGAGGTTTGAGAAGCACTGTTACAAAGCACAGAGCATCAGGATCTTTGGGCAGGGTTTTGCTTCTTGTTTTATACCTGTGTCCAAGGCCCTAGCCCGACTTCCAGAAGTCAGAGTCCCTGGTATGGGGCATTCAGTTTGTCAAATTAATGCAAGCTACAAGATTATATATTACATAGCTACTATACAAGACATAGTATAAGCTTATACATACAAGCTATATACAAGGTTATATATTCTATAACTACTATAAGAATTTGAGAAATATGGATTTCAGTATAGATTTCAGAAAGCTAATTACGTTATTCCATTGGGGTCCTCAGAACAAGTTGACCAACCACTACAACTGTGCAGTCTGATACTCCATGTTGAAAAATTGCCCATCAGAAGATTTGTCTGGTTGTAACTTCCTCCTCATTTACCATCCATTTTTATTTTAGTCCCAGTATAATTCACATGCAGTGTTAAATTAGTCTCAGGCATACAATATAGGGAGTCATCACTGATTGTAAGTTTGGAACAGAACTCGGGGTGGCTGTAGTTGGATTGGTTTTTGTGAAGGACGCTGCAGTGGTGAAGGGTACATGTGTTACTGTATGTCCTTACTCTGACCACCTGAACGGTTTCCTAGGCACTAGATAGTTTTGAGAAAGTTTTTTTTTGTTGTTGGAATATAGGCTTTCTGGTTTGTAGTGGAGCACTGAGATTCTAAAATAGTAACACTACTAGCTAACTTTTTTTTTTTTTTTCCCGTTGAAAAATATGTTGGCTTGCTCTTAGGGAAATTCTTAACTCATCGTTGCTTTGATGGGGTTCTGTTTCTCTCAAACTGTGTGTGCCCTCAGGCCTCCTAGTTATTATTTGTTAAATTCTTTTTTCAAGAGAACTCATTGCCTTTCAGATGCACTTAGTAATTTAACTCCCCCAAATTTATTGGATCAAAATATCAGAGTTGCTATGAGAGATTTCCACAGTTCATTACCTTTTGATGTAACACTTTAGTTATATTCAATGAATTTATCTTAAGTCACTTTCAACTAATTTTCTTTCATGCTTTTTTCATTCTTGATTTGAGGTAGGCTTTTCCTGCAAATATGTGCCACCAATTATTTTCTTCATCTCATAAAATATCATTTATCCTTTTGTTTAGTAGTCTTAACAATGGCATTTTGGAGAGGTTTGGTACTTAATTGTGATGTGTTATTCTTTTATCAGTTAATAAGAGCTTGTGATTCCAGTTCTTCATTCAAATTGGGTAAAATGAAAAAGTTAAGATCCTGTGGACTAGATCTGTGCACCAGCAGTCCTGGGAGCTTGTTAGAAATGCAGGGTCCCAGGGCCTGCTCCAGACCTACCGTCTCAGAATCTGCATTGTAACAAGTTGTCCAGCAGGTGATCTGTGCACTTGTTAAAGTGGGAGAAGCTCTGGACTAGATTGTTGACTAGTCCTACTAGTGGTGAAAATAATGTCAGAAAGTATCTTCTTTTCCATCTGCTCAATCCCTCCTTTTTCTTCTTAAATTTCATTTTAATGAAGATCCTGCCTTCTCCAGATTGTCTTATTGCTCTAAGCATACCTCCCGTTTTGCTTTTGGGTAACCTTCCCTTGAACCACCAAAAGCAAGCATGTCCTAGCTTGAGTTCTCAACTCCTTCATGGTTAATAATTTATTTGGAGACACATATAACTGGAGTGGGATCATTTGTCCTCTGTATATTTGGCATCCGCCTCAGCTCTGTCTGGCATTTTAAGCTATACCAAGTCCATCCCTTCAGCAATGCCTCTTACATTGGCAACATATTAGAATCGCTTGATGAGATTTAAAGCAGACCAACGCCTTGGTTCCATCCCAGGTGAATTAAATCTATTTCTAGGGGTTGGATCTGGACATCAGTATTCATTCATTAAGGACATTGTTCTAGGATATACGGAATAGGACACAACCCCAACTCTGAATTATTTCATCATCTGTTGATGAAGGTAGCCACTTAGGCAGGAAATCACAGCAGGGGCAAGACAAGAGTAGTAAGAGCTTTGGGACAAAGTCCACGGGCACACTACAGAGGGAATGAACACTGGGGAGATGGGGAAGTGATGTTCAAGTTGAGCCTCCAAGGATGATGGTCATTTACTGGGTGGTCAAGAAGGACAACACTCCAGATAGAAGAAATAGTATCTGGGAAGGCCCGGGCCACTCTTACCATTCCTCCTCTCATGTATGGGATATTGAGGTTTGCTTCTCCTCTATCCCACCTTTCTCCTTGCTTATTTTTCGTCTGTGTGTTGGCAACACCACTACATTTCTCATTTGAATCTCTGAAGAGAGAGTCATTTTGCCCTTAATGATTAGGCTGATTTTTAAAAATGACAGCATTGGGGCACCTGGGTGGCTCAGTGGATTAAGCCTCTGCCTTCAGCTCAGGTCATGATCTCAGGGTCCTGGGATCGAGCCCCACATCGGGCTCTCTGCTCAGCGGGGAGCCTGCTTCTTCCTCTCTCTTTCTCTCTGCCTGCCTCTCTGCTTACTTGTGATCTCTGTCTGTCAAATAAATAAATAAAATCTTTAAAAAAAAATGACAGCATTATCGACCTATATTTTATATACCTGGATTCATTTCCTGTGGTTGTCACAACAAATGACCACAACAGAAACCTAGATCTCTTGAAGATCTAGAGGCCTGCGGTCTGAAATCAGAGTCAGCAAGGCCATACTCTGCCTGGAGGCTCTAGGGAAAAATGCCCCCTTGCTTTTCCAGGTTCTCAGGCTTTTAATGTTTTTTGGTTTTCTTGCTTTGTGGCCTCCTCCTGCCAATCTCCACTTCTTTTTCACATTGCCTTTCTCTCTGTGTGTCTCTCCAGTCTGCCTCTGCTTTTCTCTTGTAAGGATGTTTGTTACTGAACCTATGGACCACCTGGATGAATCCAGTTTCATCTCAACAGATCTGCGAAGACCCTTTTCCCAAGGAAGGAAATTTTCGCAGGTTTGAGTGATTAGAATGTGGACATAACATTTTTTGGCTACCATTCAATAGTACTTTTACTATGCAGTGGTTTTTATAGTCACAAAATTTTGCATCCATCACCACTCTCAATCTGACATTTTCCTCACCCCTCAGACAAATGCTATCCCCATGAGTAGTCACTCCCCATTTTCTCCCAATGCCCCCAGCCCTAGGCAACCACTAATCTGCTCTCTGTCTCTGTGAATTTGCCTAGTTTGGACATTTCATATAAACAAAATCATAAAAATATGTGGCCTTCTTGGTCTGGCTTCTTACACTTTGCAAATGTTTTTTTAAGTTTCATCCACGTTGTAGCAGGTATCCATACTCCATTCTTTTTATGTTGAATGCTGATCTCTTGTATGACTATACTGAGTTTTTTTTTAATCCATTCATCAGTGGGTGGACATTTGGGTTGCTTTTACTTCTTAGCTGTTGTATGTAATTCTGCTATGAAAACTAGCCTACAGGGCACCTTGGTGGCTCAGTCTGTTAAGCATCTGCCTTCAGCTCAGGTCACTATCTTGAGGTCCTGGTACTGAGTCCCGCATCAGGCTCCCTGCTGAGCCTCCCTCACTTCCTGTTCCCCCTGCTTGTGCACTCATACTCTCTATGACAAATAAATCTTTTTTTAAAAATTAGAATTAAAAAAGATTTTATTCATTTATTTAACACAGAAGGAGAGGGAGAGAGAGCGCACAAGAAGAGGGAACAGCACACAGGGAAAAGCAGGCTCCCCGCCGAGCAGGGGGTCCAATGCAGGACTCTATCCCAGGACCCTGAGACCATGACCTGAGCTGAAGGCAGAGGCTTAAGCAACTGAGGCATCCAGAAGTGCCAAATGAATAAAATCTTAAAAAAAAAAAAAAGCAACTGGCCTACCGATTTTGGTGTGGATGTATGTTTTCATTTCCCTTTGGCATATATGTAGGAGTAGAGTTACTGGGTCTGTGGTAACTTTTTGAGGATTTGCTGGACTTTTCCAAAGTGGGTGCACCATTTTATATTCCCACCAGTGGTGGATGAGGGCTTTGGTTTTTCTCATTTCTGGATTCAATTTTATCGTCATCTTTTAGTTGATTCTCTTATCACTTCTGCCTTCTCTGGTAATCTTCTCACTAGGTTGGGAGAATATTTCCATACCATTTTTGTTAGTGTCACATGTCTTTTCCTCACAGTGAAGAAATGGCAGGTGGTCAATTCTTATCCACTCTGAATGTCACATTTTCTTTTGATTTCACCCTGCTTCCCAGAAATAATGCAAAGCAAGCAACAATGGAAGTTGATGCCATCTCCAGATCCATAACCATTTTAGTTCTTAAAACCTAGAAAGTTTTCTCTTGGCTATAAGCTAAATGAAGGCAAGTACCTTCTCTTTTGTGTTTTCTTGTAAACTTTGTATGCAGCTTGTGATGAGTGTTCAATTAAGTATTAAATGAGAATGGCTATTGTCTCATGTGTAAAATGACTAACTGTTGTGTAGATTGAATAATTTTTCCTAATTATGCACAACTTCTGATACCCTAACCAGTTTGGTTATTGTTTTCAATGCACAGATGAACAGGAGACTGAAGATATGATAGAAGAATGTAAAGAATCTTAAGCAAAGACTTGCTGGGCGTGTTCTGAGAAAGTTGGGTAAATTCAATTACATAATTTTTTCCCGAATTCTTATATTCAATGACTGCATTTATAGGGACCATTCCTCAAATAATGATGTTAATATTTGGATTTTCTCTACCTGGATTATATTTCTTTGATATTTTTGAGACTTGAGGTACAATTGGTCAGTGGGGTTTTTTTTCATTGAAATTTCTTGTAAAATTGTATTTTATTGCCAATCTTGTAACATCAGGGATACATTATAGAAACCAACATTTTATGTATGTGTGAGTTATGTTAAAACTAGCTCAAGTGCTATGATGACTTTGTGTTTGATTTTATGTGTTACAACTTCATTGGGATTCAGACAGATTTAATCACTGTGAATTCTTACTTGGGCCCTGATTTTCCAGATTTCCTCCTCTCTGATGTCTGGTGGTAAGTATAACTTGCCAAAGGGGGGAAAATTTTTTTTTTCTCAACAAAGCAATGTTAGCATAGACTTTGCTTTCTTATTAACAGTGATACTTTGCTTAAACAGGAGTTTGACTGAATTACTTGATTTAAAAAAAAATTATTTGAAAGCAAGAGAGAGAGTGAGAGTGAGAGACTAAGTGAGCACAAGCAGGTAGAGAGGCAAGCAGCAGGAGAGGAAGAAGTAGGCTCCCTGCTGAATAAGGAATCTGATGCAGGACTTGATCCTAGGACTCGGGGATCTGAGCCAAAGGCTGTCACTTAACTGACTGAGCCACTCAGGAGTCCCTGAATTACTTGATTTTTATTATCAGTTATCATCTTTCAGAATGCAGCAACTATATCATCCTGTTGGAGAGTGTATTTATGTCAGAATTTTGAGCAGAGGTTCTATGCCTTTCTTTGATTGAACCAATTTAATCATCTTCTCATCTCTGAAGCAAATTCTGTGGCCAGGGGATGGGCTGTGATAATTGGTGTAGTCAGGGATTCATGCTTGCTTTTTCTAGATAGGAGCTGGGTTAATCTCCCTGGAGTAACATGTAGAAATTATGGACAGTAGTAAAAAGTAAGCAGTAGCAAGACATAGTCACATAAATCCACACTGTTTCCCAATGAGAGTGCTATGGTAAATGCTCTAATTTTAAATAGATTGAAGATGGGGGGGTTAAATAATAAATAATTATTAAAATATTAAATAATGTGTTGATGCTCTCCATGCTAAACTGACAGATGTCATAGAAAGAGACAACCACTTTCTAGATAGTAATTTGATACACACCTCTTATAAAAAGACCACATAAAGAGGTCTTCTAAATCTTCTTTTTGGTTAGTCTTATGTTACACTGGAAATGGATGGGTGATATTCTTGAAACATGGGTATTAATCAAAATGCTATAAATACCATATAGAGAGGGAAAAGGGAAGACACTCAGACTTTTTTCTCTAGAGTGCACTAAAAGAAATTAGAAAGCAGCAAAGATCAGCTACTTAAGAAAAGTTGTGTGGCTCTATTTTAAGAGAGGTTTGTCTAGTTACAGGTTAGTCACTTGGATTCATGAGAGCAATTTATGTCCACACTTTTTGACAATGAATTGGCTCTACAAGTCCAGTTTATTTCTGATGAAAAAGAAATGAGCAGGTAATCGTGCTGCCTTTAATGAAGTTTGGAGGGATAAGTATGTCGCATGACTATTTTTTGCTTAACCTCATCCTGTTAGTGGATGATGTTAACGATGACTTTAAAAAATGAATTCTGTGCTACTATTTTCAGAGGAATCGATAGGCAATTTCTTTTTTGAGCTGCCTCTTTCAGTTGACATGAAAATAACAACGGTTCTTGTCGATGTCAATGTGTGACAGTATAATTCATCTTGATGTGAAGGATTTTGTAGGGGGGTACCAGCAGAAGTTAAAGTCATGCTTTTAGACTCTCCTAGCAATGACGTGTGTTGTAAGGTTTAAGTCAGGGGAGAGGTGACATGGGTGGGAATTTGGAGTGGTGACAGAGAGGAGCCATTTTGGCCCAATACCCTTTTTGAGGAGCTCAGCTTTCTAAACCTGTGCTTCTGGTATTTGAGTGTGTGTGTGTGTAGGGGGGTTGAGAGCTTATGCCTTCCTAATGTGTTTCCGCAAATGGTATTTGGGGTATAATGAGCCTTTATGTTATAGAAGTTTAAGAGAAGAGAAGTAAGATGGAATGATCTTAAATAATGGATTTTGCCATTGAAAGAGCTGACACCATTCATTCCATAGCACATCAACTGAAGGGACCTCTAACAGGGACTGGTAAGCTGAATATAGACTATAATTCAGATGAGACCAGGTACAATCAAGGGTATAATGTAATGCAACATGAAGACTCCAGGTTTTGTTTTGTTCTAAATATTATCCTGTAAGGGAGAAAATGTTCTTATTAAAAATCAGTGCTTTCCCCAAGATACAGATGTAGTGAAAAGAAGGGCCATATGCACCCCAATATTCATAGCCACAATGTCCACAATTGCCAAACTGTAGAAAGAGCCTAGATGCCCTTCAACAGATGAATGGATAAAGAAGATATGGTCCATATATACAATGGAATATTACTCAGCCAACAGAAAGGTGAATACCCAACTTTTGCATCAACATGGTTGGGACTGGAGGAGATTATGCTGAGTGAAATAAGTCAAGCAGAGAAAGTCAATTATCATATGGTTTTACTTACTTGTGAAGCATAAGGAATAATATGGAGGATATTAGGAGAAGGAAAGGAAAAGTGAATTGAGAGAAATCAGAGGGGGAGATGAACCATGAGAGACTGTGGACTCCTAGAAACATAAACTGAGGGTTTTAGAGGAGAGGGGGGTTGGGAGGATGGGTTAGCCTGGTGGTGAGTATTAAGGAGGTCACATATTGCATGGAGCACTGGTTTTTATAGGCAAACAATGAATCTTGGAGCACTATATCAAAAACTAATGATGTGTGATATTAACATAACAATAAAAAAGTAAAGATAAAAAAATGTAATAATGACACAAAGTATAGGAATAACTTCATGCACACACAAAAAAATCAGTTTTTATTTTAAGGTTCCTTCTAGACCTCAGTCTTTGCCTTGCCCCAGAATAAGATAGAGAAGAAAAGCAGGAAAGAGAATCTTCAGGATCTTAAAATTTGAGCTTTTTCTGCTTATGACTTCTCAAGAAAACAACTGGCACCACCTTTATTGTAAATTCCTGAAGGACCTGAAGTTTATGGCCTGTCAACTCTCTCTGGAACACAGGACCATAAACTCTCGTAGCAGGAAAAAGGTATCATCCTGATGGCGTAATTTTAATTCTTACAAGCCCTTTGTTTCCATGTAACCTACTGATTCGAAGGTGAGTCTCAGAGTAAACATGGAACATGTCTGGGAAAAAGCTCCTGTTCCTATACACTTTTTCTGTCCTATCAGAATTTTTAAAAAAATTATATTCAATTAGCCAACATAGAGTTCATCATTAGTTTTTGATGTAGTGTTCAGGGATTCATTAATTGTGTATAACACCCAGTTCTCATCACCACACATGCCCTCCTTAATACCCATCACCTGGTTACCTCCTCCCCTCACTCCCCTCCCCTCTGAAACCCTCAGTTTGTTTCCTGGAGTCCATAGTCTCTTGTGGTTTGTCTCCCTCTCTGATTTCTTCTCATTGTTTTCCCTTCATTCCCTATTGTCCTCTATACCATTGCTTATGTTCCACATATGAGTGAAACCATAGGATACTTGTCTTTCTCTGTTTGACTTACTTCAGTTAGCACAGTCCCCTCCAGTTCCATCCATGTTGATGCAAATGGTGAGTATTCAGCCTTCCTGATGGCTGAGTAATTCCATTGTATATATGGACCGCATCTTTATCTAGTCATCTGTTGAAGGACCTCTTTGGCTGTTGTGGGCATTGCAGCTATGAACATTGGGGGTACATGTGCCCCTTGTTTTCACTGTCCTATTAGGATATTTTCAGTGACTGTAGGCTTGCTACTTAAAAGTGAATTAGAATTCTCTTCCAAGACTTGCCATGTTTGTGCTCCTCTCAGAAGGAATGCTGTCCTTTTTGAAAGAATTATCTTTCAAATCAGTTTTCCAAACTCTGTGACCCTTTCCATACCTTCTAGTGATTGATTCTTTACCTGGGCACCATGAAATGATTTGGCAGTTTATGCTTCGATATGATTATGCTGCCTTCAAAGGAGAAGTGTTTTTAGAATGAGACAGAAGTCAATAAGAGTGTATCTCAGTCTGTCAGTCATTTCTAGAGTTCACTGGACTCCAAAGCCAGACCTTTAGCCTATTCCTAAGATTTTTGATTCGACCTGTTCTTATTAAAAATGGAAATTAATTGGCCGGTATTCTACATTCATTGTTAGCTCACCCAGAACTCAAGGTCTGCTTAATGTAATGCTTTGGCCTTCTCTTCAAAAACTAATCTTATGCTGAAAAAGCATTTGACAAAGTACAGCATCCCTTCCTGATCAAAACTCTTCAAAGTGTAGGGATAGAGGGCACATACCTCAATATCATCAAAGCCATCTATGAAAAACCCACCGCAAATATCATTCTCAATGGAGAAAAACTGAAAGCTTTTCCGCTAAGGTCAGGAACACGGCAGGATGTCCATTATCACCACTGCTATTCAACATAGTACTAGAAGTCCTAGCCTCAGCAATCAGACAACAA
>NC_081569.1:58514305-58589164 GCF_022355385.1 Mustela nigripes | reverse complement strand
GGGGGATGGGGTTATGGACATTGGGGAGGGTATGTGCTTTGGTGAGTACTGTGAAGTGTGTAAACCTGGCGATTCACAGACCTGTACCCCTGAGGATAAAAATATATGTTTATAAAAAATAAAAAATTAAAAAAAAAACCCTAATCTTATACTTTGTATGTATATGTAGGATTTCTTCTAAGTTCTTTTTTAGTGCTGTTTTTGACGAAAGGTGAATTCATTCTCTAAAAGGTGACATCTGTAGAGTTTGGCGCAACTTTTTTTTTTTTTAAAGATTTTATTTATTTATTGGACAGACAGAGATCACAAAGTAGGCAGAGAGGCAGGCAGAGAGAGAGGAGGAAGCAGGCTCCCTGCTGAGCAGAGAGCCCGATGCGGGGCACAATCCCAGGATCCTGGGATCATGACCCGAGCCAAAGGCAGAGGCTTTAACCCACTGAGCCACCCAGGCATCCCTGGCCCAACTTTGTAAGGATGGCTCTTCCTTCAGTAGTACTTACTACTACTACTACTACTACTACTACTACTACTACTACTACTTCTTCTTCTTCTTCTTTTTTTAATTGTGTTATGTTACTTACCATAAAATACATCATTAGTTTTTGATGCAGTGTTCCAAGATTCACTGTTTGCGTATAACACCCAGTGCTCCATGCAATACGTGCCTTCCTTAATACCCACCACTAGGCTCCACTATCCCCTCTACCCCCTTCCATATAAAATCCTCAGTTTTTCCTGGAGTTCACAGTCTCTCATGGTTTGTCTTCCCTTCCAATTCCCCCCCCCCACCCCCACCCCTTCAGTTTTCCTTTTCTTCTCCTAACATCCATGTTATACCTTGTGTTCCACAAGTAAGTGACACCATGTGATAATTGACTTTCTCTGCTTGAGTTCTTTCACTCAGCATAATCTCCAGTCCCATCCATATTGATGCAAAAGTTGGGTATTCACCTTTCTGTTGGCTGAGTAATATTCCATTGTATATATGGACCACATCTTCTTTATCCATTCATCTGTTGAAGGGCATCTCGGCTCTTTCCACAGTTTGGCTATTGTGGCCATTGCTGCTATGAACACTGGGGTACATAGGGCCCTTCCTTTCACTACATCTGTATCTTTGGGGTAAATACCCAGTAATGCAATTGCATGGTTATAGGGTAGCTCTATTTTTAATTTTTGAGGAACGTCCACAGTTTTCCAAAGTGGCTGCACCAACTTGCATTCCCACCAACAGTGTAAGAGGGTTCCCATCTCCACGTCCTCTCCAACATTTGTTGTTTCTTGCCTTGTTAATTTTTGCTATTTTGACTGGTGTAAGGTGGTATCTCAATGTGGTTTTGATTTGAATCTCCCTGATGGCTAATGATGATGAACACTTTTTCATGTGTCTGTTTGCCATTTGTACGTCTTTATTGGAGAAGTGTCTGTTCATGTCTTCTGCCCATTTTTTGACGATTGTTCTTTGGGTTTCGAGTTTGGGAAGTTCTTTATAGATCTTGGAGGTCAGCCTTTTGTAGCATTTACTAATGCTTCTAGTAGCTCATCTAATGCTTCTCCACAACATGCAGTTGCGTAGCCCACCTAATGCTGTCATTCATGGGCCCGAAAATGGAGCTGTGAGAATTGTGTGCCCTTCACTTGTTTTTCCCATTTTCATGGTTCTTCATAAAGACAGGACTGTACTTGCAGAAGGATTTAAAAGGGGATATTTATTACCTTAGTAAAATATAAAATTATGCCCTGTAGGGGGCCCTATCTTGAGTCCTTGCTTTCCAAGATTTTTTTGTAAGTAGGCACCACACCCAGTGTGGAACCCAACATGGGGCTTTAACCCAGGACCCTGAGATCAAGACCAGAGTCAAGATCAAGTCGGATGCTTCGCCTACCGAGCCACTCCAGTGTCCCATCTTGCCTTTGTTTGCTATGGTAAGCTCATGTTTTGTTCTTATTCTACAAATCCAGCAAATGTGTTTCTTGAGCAAATCTTTCTTCTTCAATTATACAGGAACTGGGAATGTTACTGATTAGTGTAATGTGTTCTTCTGTATGCTGTATTGCTTTAGGAATGGAATTTACCCCCACCTCCTAACAAAGCCAGCAGAGAACAAATAAACATGGATACAGTAAGTATAAATATAAATTTCTGTATGATTTATTGTTGTTCCTTGTACATAAGAAACAGTAATATACAACTTACACTGCTGTAGAATGTAAAATGGATAAAAATGTGTACAAAAAAAGCACATTCCTAGAAAAAGGTATTGGCAAATAGTCAAAACTGGGAGGCGGGGTAACAAGCAAAAAACAAATCAAAAACAAAACAAAAACCCCAACAATTCTTCAATTCAGTGTGCAAACGTTTTATAA
Organism: Mustela nigripes; assembly: GCF_022355385.1. Lineage (NCBI taxonomy): Eukaryota > Metazoa > Chordata > Mammalia > Carnivora > Mustelidae > Mustela > Mustela nigripes. Next base: position 58,586,797 of record NC_081569.1, on the reverse strand, counting down.
AAATAGAAATACTAACTCTACAGGCAGTATTTCCTGATAAATTATTTAAATAGCATATCTACACAATCTGAGATCTATTCCAAGGGCAATGAGAAAATAATTTATAAAAATAAAGCAATGGTATATAAGATAGAAAAAAAACCCATAACTTTCAGAAATGTATTTAACATTTCCATGCTATTTCCTTATTGGGAATACTTTTCTGCAAAGAATTTTTATACTATGTACAACATTGACTTTTTTTTTAAAAGGTACTACAGTAGCTTTAAGTTTGTAAGACACTTAAACTCTTTCTGCTTGATCCAAAAATTCTTTACTCAGTCACACAACAACAAATGAGGTAATATTTGTATAAAAGTTTCACCTTTGTTATTTTTTTTTCTCTTTTGGAAAAAAACGAAAAAGTGTAGATGCTTTTCTTCTCCCTGGAAATAGGCACAAGGGATGGGGTACAGACAGTTTGAAAGGCCTCCTGGCTTTTCTTTGAAATTTAAAGACACTAGCAAATGGACAACTAATTCCACTTGAAAAGACAAAAAAAGATCCCAAATCATTCACTCTGAGCACAAAGTGAAAAGCCGCTAGCTCTGATGTTCCTTGTGCCGTTCTTGAGAGATTTGCTGATAAGTCTCCACTACCTGCTGTCAGACACTTTCCATACGAAACCTAGATTCCAGGTAGAACAGAGTTAATAAATAATCTGTATTTACAATCTTACAGTCATGAAGACTCCTAACAAAGCTGATATGGATAGTCCTTACGCTTCTTCCTGTTCCATGAATAGTCTTTCAGACAGATCCTCCAGAGCAAGTAAAAAATAAATATCTTACATTGTAAAGTGTTTGTAAAAAAACAAAAACAAAAACAAAAAAACCAAAAACTACAGTCTAAAAGAGTTGGAAAACTCCATGAGATTTAGGAAAAAGAAAGACAAGGAATGTTTTAGTTGATAATTTTGTGCCTTTCTAACCATAAAAATACGAGCACGGCTGCCCATCCCTTTGGAGGCAGCCTGGTACTCACTGAGATGGTAGGTTTTCTGATTTTCCTGCTGCATCTGCACAAGCTAAGTGTGGAATAAAACCAACATTTTCATGGTAAGCAGGCGGGGGCAGCTGGCAGAGCCTTCCACCGGCTTAATTCTCGCTCCCTATTATGGTGACTATGGGTGAGAGGTGAGGGGTGGGGATCACAGGGGTGGGAGGGAAGTCCAGAGGCCAGTCTTTCCCACCCTTCCCTGCTTCTCTTAAGTGCCTGCATACGTGGGTTAATCAGCTAACGCTGGTCAGCATCATGAAATCCAGCAAGAGTCTTCCAATCCCCTGAAGATGACTTAGTACCGAACATGTAACTGCTCCTCCATCTTGTCTTCATACAATCATCTCTCGGGGAATGCGCCCTCCCCTTAGGGCTTTGGCCCCTGATCCCCCTAGTTCCAAGAGAGTCTGTCAAACCTGGTGGTTGGCCAATTCTAGTGAGTCCTCCCTCCTCTCACATTGCCTGGAAGTGCTTTGGAGTCCACTGCTCCGAGCTGGTTTCCCGATAGTACTCTACTCTGACAGAAGATGAGGGGAGTGGCCACCTGCCAGCTGAAGCATGTGGGTGCGTTTGCTTTGTGAAAAGCAGACCAATAACTGTGTATGTTCTTGGACGATTCTCTTCGCATTCAGAGGCTGCATGCTGAGTCTGATTGGGAAAATGGCATCTTCTCGAGGCAGGTCCCATATTTTAGGAGTCCACAATGATAAGCAAGCAGAGAATAGGCAGGGAGGAGGGATCCTGGGGGTTTTTCTTAAGCCCGTGATTCCAGAAGGTGCAACACCAGCATTAGTTAGGATGAGTCTTTTGATCAACAGTTTGATGATTAAGAATCTGTTAAGTAAACAAATACATAACCCAATTAATTCATGAAGGTACTAGCTTTGTCAGTTAATAAATTAGCCTTAGTAGAGCTCTACTTTTATAGTAACCAAAGCATAATTTAGGATTGGCCACAGTTAAGGCCTTGGTCTTATCATGGTCTTCCACAGCAAAGTATCCATAGCCCTTCTCTAAAACTGTCTTCTAAAACGGATGCTTCCATAATTGGCACTCTCAATCTTAGTCTGAATTAACTATGTCAGTTGCATCTCTAATTCAATTACATTATTATTATTATTATTATTATTAATGAATGAATTACATTCACAGTAATGTTGCTCCTACCTCTGCATTCATATTTCAGGTCAGAGAAGAACACCATTTCTTGAGAGAAGACAAACAACCCTAGCCTACCACCAGCATATGTTTTGTCATAGATGGGTCCCGAGTCAGCCATGATTTTCTTCCCTTCATACATCACCACTCTGAAAGAAAAAGAAAAGCTCTTGAGTGACACCTCCTCCTTCCCCATTGGTGTGACTGGATAGAATATCGTCAGTGCCATCTTTACCTAATGAAACCCGTCTTGGGCCGGTGGCTGAGACGCCATCTGTAGGCAGTGAAATCTTTCCAGCCTATGTGACGAGGGTCATGCCACAGAGTACGCACCTGAAGGAAAAGAAAAGGTTGAAACACGGCTCCACCGAGATACAGATTTTGTTCTAGAAGAAATATGTGAAAGGTACCAAGTGGACCTAAATTAGAGGGCTGCAATGTTGATTTTTCCAAGGGCTTTCATTTGATATGTGCCCTTGAATGTCTGTGTAAAGCAGAAAGAGAAGGAAAGTTTTGTTTGAAGGGGATGAAAAGGTGTTTGGATTTGAAGACAAATCCTAGTTAGAGTGAGCTCCCTTCTCAGATGCTATTAGGTTTTTACTAAGCAGAACTTAATGCGGTAGTTGGTGGTGCTGGGAACTTGCTATCCAAGAACCCCCCTAGCCCCCACATTGAGAGTGTTGGCCCAAGCACAGCATCCCGAGTGCTAGTCAAGCGCCCATCCACTCTCCCTTCTTCAGGGCCTTGTTCTTACCTGGCCCGGGGTGTTTCCCGTGTGCCACAGGGCGTTCCGCAGGTGCTCGCCCGGCCCGGTGGTAGAGTTAACAACTTTCACGGAAAGGCCTGAGTATCCCTGAGCCCTAGTGGGGTTGGTGTCCCAGTAGGACTGGGTGACTTGCTTCCACATCACAACATAAAAGCGACTGCTAGACTGATAGCCGAACACAAACCCAGCGTAGTCATCATCCCTTTCCGTGTTGATGAAGAAGGTGCCACTGAAGTCCACAGCATTAAACTCATCATAACCTAGGAAAAGGAGGCCAGACCCAGGTGAAAAGCTGCAGCCTTCAGAAGCTTCTGTTATATTCCCAAATATCCTCAGGGATACATGTAAGCACTATGTTTTAGATTTGCTTCTTTGCCGTATGCATGCTAGCTTTTTGTATGGAGAACTCACTACTCACCTACAGCAAGTCCAGGATCACAGTTGACGGTCTGGACCAGTTCTTTACCCTGATGGCGTACAACCCAGTTCGGGTCATTCTGGGATGTCCCTTTGGGATCTAGAGGAATCATCTGGAATCGGCGGAAATCAGTCTCACTGATGTCAATGTTTTCAGGACAGATGTCATCAATGTCTGGCACACTGTCATGGTCAAAATCATCTTTGCAAGCATCACCTCGACCATCACCTAAGGTAAAAAAGGCAAGAGTTCAGTGAAATTCTAAAATAGGACTAGTCTCAGAGATTTAGTATCTTATCTAAATTGGCATCTCATTTGTTCTTCCTCTCAAATGCACTTAATTTTGCTTTTATGTTCTCAATCCAGAGAGCCATGGTGTTAGTCTCTTAAAAAGGGGCTCTGCTGTCTCACCGTCTGAATCCTTCTGGTCAGGATTAGGCACGAGTCTGCAGTTGTCCCTATCATCAGGAATGCCATCATTGTCATCGTCATGGTCACAGGCATCTCCCTTGCCATCTTTGTCGTGGTCAGCCTGGTTGGCATTGGGCACATAGGGACAGTTGTCCAGGTTGTTCTGGTGGCCATCTTCATCAATATCCTGATTGTTGTCACAGGTATCTCCAATGCGGTCTGAGTCAGAGTCGAGCTGAAAGAGACAGAAAGGGAAGGGAAGTTGAAGTGTTGGTCATTAACGTTAAAGAGCACTTAATGGAAGATTCTCCCATGTTTGATATGGCCAGTGGGTTTTCAAGTCTATAAACTATTGCCAAAACATAGTAGTAGTAAAATTTTCTTGATCCTTGGGGTGCCTGGGGGGCTTAGTGGGCCATGACCAGCATCTGGTCATGATCTCTGGGTCCTGGGACTGAGCCTGTGTTGGGCTCCATGCTCAGTGTGGAGTCTGTGTGGGATTTTTTCCCTTTTCCTCTCCTTCTTCCTTCTGCCCCTCTGCCACCTCACTCAGAAAAAATAAAATCTTAATTTTCTTGATCCTTGTTTTCATATGAATTTTAAGAGCTATTCAGAGTTTTTAAATATAAAGCTTTCTAAGTAAAATTACTAAGGTACCTCACTTTATTGGACTAAAACATTAAGATTTCAGTCTGTTAACTGCTTATTTCTCAACATTAGATGAAATTCTTTGGGTCACTCTTATTTTCCATTGAAGATTTCAATTAAAGTTGTTGACATGCTTCTACTCAGGTCATTAAATCATGGGAACAGGGCACAGCTTTTTGTGTGTACTGGGTAATGTGCCTGGTAGGGATTAAGACTTTTTATTTAAAAAATTTTTTTTTTTTGTATTTGGTTTTATAGATCTATAAAGTTTATTTGTTGATTCAGGTAAAGATAAACTTGTAAGTTTCTCTGAAACTATATTTCTCAGTACGTTTTTATATTCTTCAGGATATATAGGATGCTAAGGGACACAGAGACTGGAATTTTTCTTGTGAGTAAGATTTCCATAATGCCTGAATGTTTATAAATATTACAATCTGAGGAACAAAAAACTCTTCCAGGGAGATTAAATGATTTGAAAGGAGTTTATGGTAAGACTCAAACTCAAAACAGAGGCCATTAGCTCAGCTGGTTTCCAAATTTCTATAGCGAAGCATTAAAAAAAAAAAAAAAGAAAAAAAAGACTGGCCTTAACTTACATTGCTAGAATATGATGGCCAGTTACACGTAAAAAGAAATACTTGCAGACATGGAACCTGCTCTGGCTAAGATCTACCTGTAGCACTCCTTCACACAAGTAGAGAATAATCTGTTTGCAATGCCAATTTAGAAACAGGAATTTCTCTAGCTTCTGGAAGTGTTTTTAGCTTGAGGTTTTCTTACAGTCAGATTATATCATTATAGTGTTAGAAATGATTAATATAAGTAGAGTTACTAGATTTCTTCCTTTTATAATTTGTTAGACATGCAGAGTAGGTAAGGCCTGATAGAGAAGAGTGAAATTATCAGATGGTCACACTAAGGATCTACAGGTGCTGTCGTGCAAATGTGCCAGTTGGCTTTGAGACCTCTGAGAGCCATGGTCATGGAAAGGTTTGAACTCTAACTTTTTTTTTTTTTTTTTTTTTTAAAGTAAGGGCCTAGCTAAAGCTATTCCAGTACTCTACTGGAGGGTCCCCCACGGAGCCCACCTACCTGATCTGGATTGTGTTCCAGAGGGCAGTTGTCACACTGATCTCCGACCCCATCCATATCGGTGTCCCTCTGGTCCACATTGTAGACGTATTGGCAGTTGTCTCGTTCATTGAGGATACCTGCAGAGCACAGGGAATCGGTCAGGGCTGGAGTGTCCAGCTGCCGGGGTTCAACCAACTGCCCACCCAGAGCCAAGGCTGGAGAGAACTCAGGTGAGAGTGGTCCCCACTGCCTACAGACCTGCTGCCATCAGGGAGTGCCTTACCGTCCCCATCAATGTCTGCAGCACAGGCGTCTCCCTCCCCGTTGTTGTCTGTGTCGGCCTGGTCTGGGTTGTGGTTGTAGGGGCAGTTGTCACAGCGGTCTCCCACATCATCTCGGTCATAGTCATACTGGGCTGGGTTGTAGTGGAATGGGCAATTGTCCTGCAAAAGAATGGAGCATTTTACGACACTGTCCACGCAACAAGGCCAATCCCGCGGTGGTCTGTTACATCAAACTGCAACCACGTGGGACATTTTCTATTTACTCCTTCCCTAGGAGGTTAAAAGGCAGGGCCTGATGAATGGAAAATGGATCGCTGTGGGTTACAAGTCAGTAAAATGTAAATCTAAGGACACCACCCCAGTTCCCAGTACATCAGATAGAAATCTTAATGTCATTTAGGTAAGAATGTGAAACAGATCTGGGCAACTGACTGTCATTTATAATCTCAGTCCAGAGAGCCATGGTCTTAGTGTCTGTCTTGCTCAAACTGGAGGTGGGGCAGGGGGAAGGTGATGATGAAAAACCAAACCCCTCATTTTAAATCTTCTCTTGGCAACATCTAGGTGTTCGGAGTGCCCCCGAGTGACTCTGCATGGGAGTCCCAGAGGCTGCTACTATGTGGAGAAGGGGGATGGAGGAGGCCTGGGCCACATCCTTACCCTGTCATCTGGGATTTTATCATTATCATCATCGTCATCACAGGCGTCACCGATTCCATCCTTGTCATAGTCCTCCTGCCCGGAGTTGGGCAGGTTGGGGCAGTTATCCTGGAAAGAGAAGACTCACATGAGGGCTTGGTCCATGTGTCCTTCACTCAGCCTGAGCCCGGGGCAGGGCCCCCAGAACCCTCACACGGACCAGATCTGCTGTGCTCCCTGATGCCATCTTGTTGTCTCTAATGGGAAGATCATCTAAGCATTTTCTTGGGGGTATGTCATTTGTCTAAGTGCCCCGTGCTTAATCCATGCTGGGAGCACCAGCCCTGCCCTGCTGGTGTTTGGGAGAGTCGTGAACATTTTTCTGGAGAAAAGAATCCACTCTGGACTGCACCAGCCAAAAGGGCCCACCCTCTTCATATTCATGGCACCAGGGGATTTAATGTGAACACTTTATGCCATTCTGCCTTTGTGTGATTTCATCTTTCACTTTCATGTTCAAACTTTAAGCATTAAAGATTGTTCAGCCTCCTCCCTGGGTCAGGATGACATGCTTGCTTTTGTGAGCACGCGGGAAAGTGGGCGCTACCTTTTTGCAGTGGTAGGTGGCATTGGCCACGCACACCAGGTCTTCGTTGGGCCATCCGTCCAGGTCCGTGTCTTCCCCGCAGATGATGCCGTTGCCCGCGTAGCCGGGCTTGCACTCACAGCGGTACATGGGGTCGCTGTAGTGGCCCAGGTAGCTGCACTTGGCGTTCTTGTTGCAGTCATGCGTCCCATCTGTGCAGGGGTTGCGCGGCTTGCACACCTGTGGGCACAGTGTCCCCAAGTGAATGCAGAGCCTTCGTGAGACCCCGCATCCTTCTGGTCTCCCCAGAGATAGAGGCTCCATGAGGAGAAGGAGTGTGGGGTACTCCTCCTCCACCCCCGCCCCCCCGGAGATGTACGTGCCCATTGGCTCACCACGGAGTCCAGAGCAGCATTTTCTATTGTGAGAGGCTGTTTTTCCCCTGCTGGGTTTTCAGTGGACTGTCTTGCCCCAAGGCTGTATGTTCAACCCTCTCCCAGTTTTTGGGGAAGGCTGTGAAAGGACAGCCTCCCTTTGCTGGCTCCCCCTGCCTGCCCACTCCAATTGGGGAGTCCAGTCCCATCTACCTGTTTGTTGGCGGTGGCGTGCTCCACACCCCGGCCGAAGGGCTGCGGGCCTGTGAAGCGCGGCGGGCAGGGCAGGCAGTTGTAGCCGGGGTCCGTGTTCTCACACCGGTGCTCACCGTTGTGGTGGAAGCAGGCGTCAGGTACTTCTTTGCACTGTGGGAGAAACAACAGTGTGCCTCCTGGGTCAGGAGTGCCACCCTGGGAAGGGGCTGGGACAAGTTGAACCGTTACCCTGGGATCCAGTAACACCACCAGCATGGTCCTTACCTCATCGACATCTTGGCACTGGACGCCATTTCCACCATAGCCCGGGGGGCAGGCACCGCATTTCCAGCTGCCATCGGGGTAACTCGTACACTTGACCCCAGCAAAGCAGGGATTGGACAGGCATCCGTCTGAGATCAGGGAGACAGGCCAATGGTCAGTCTGAGCAGCTGTCATTGGCATGCTCCTCACAAGATCAGAGGGTCATAAATATCATGGGGTATACATAACCATTCACGTGGAAATGCCTGATGGACAGTATGGTCCGAACACGCAGGATCATTCAAAGCCAAACTACCCGCCAACCCAAATGCTGACCATGGATTTCAGTGAAACAACAACAAAGAAACCCAAACTCCCAAGGGTGCTCTCATCCTGGGCTGCATGACTCACCAATTGGACAGTCCTGCTTGTTGCAGATCTGCTTTTCCGTTGCATCCCCAACACAGTCCTTGCCTCCAAACTGGGGTGTGGGGCTGTTGCAGAGCCGGCTACGTTTCTGTACCCCTCCTCCACAGGTGACAGAACAGATGTCCCACAGTGACCAGGGACCCCAGCCTCCATTGACTGCAAAGAAGGGAAGGGAACCACAGGCCCAAGTTAAGGTCAATTTCCAAATACCTCACCTATCATTTGTTCAAGTGAACTTCTGCTCCTCTGATACATGGACAGAATGTTCGGGAAGAGAGTTTGAAATGGTTTTCTGTTTCTTATTAAAAGAAGCTGCTGAGCATGCAGGACTTTGCTTCTACTTGTTCCCTAGGGAGTAACCTTTACCTCCCCCCCCCCCCCCCCGTGACCCACAGAACTGGAGGCCACAGATGCCAGGCATCCCGCCGCACTGAGCCAGCGCTCAGCCCTCAGCTGCACAGCACACACGCACTTACTGGGGCAGGCATCTTTTTTGCAGGCTTTGGTCTCCCGGGCTTCGCCTTCACATGGTTTCCCGTTCATCTGGGGGCTCGGAGAATTGCAGAGTCGAATTCTTGTGATCACACCATCACCACAGGTCACGGAACAAGATGACCACGGAGACCAGTGGCTCCAGCCACCATCCTGTTTAACTAAAATACACAGCTGATGGTTATAGGGTGCCCATCGGGTGTCAAGCTCCACGCTAACTGCTTTGAATTCATTACCTAAATGAAATCCTTTCAATAACTCCACAATAACCCATCAAGAGCTATGATTCCCCCCCAGTTTGCATTTGGGGAAAGAGCCTCAGAGAGGGAGGTTGTGCTCAAGGGTGCAAAGGTGAGCAGAATTGGGGTTGGGATGCAGACAGTTGAGGAACTGTACCCTTAACCTTTATGCCAACCCTGTGCTCTTCACTGTCAAGTGGCCAAGATGCTCACATCTCTTATCGCACTCCTGAATGTGACAGGTCCGCGTCTGGACGGAGGAACCCTCGCACCGGTTGTTGAGACTGTCACAAGAGCGACCGCGCTGCTGGATTCCATTGCCACAGGTCGCCGAGCAGGAGGTCCACTCAGACCACGGGGACCAGCCGTCATCCGCAGAGTCGCTGGCTGCAGAGGAAGCAGGGTCATTTGGTACGTGATCACCAAGGACGTGCTAGTCTGTAGCTCACACTCTTTGGGACCTTTTTCCTTTGCCAGAAGGCAAAAAGCCAATATTTCTTAGGCCAACAGCCAGAGGGTCTATCCCCTGTCATTACATGTATAGCACTGGGGTAAGGGAAGGCTCAGCACTGCCCCACCTTCTCCCAGCACATGTTAGTCTACCCATGGGGCCTCCTTTCTCAGCATTCTTAAGTGCATTTCCCTTTCCTGATGTGGAGATCTTGATTTGCATTTCCAAGAGTACTAGATGTGTAGGCTCACAGGAGTCCATTTGGATTGTCAGGGGAGCCATAGACCATGTGTTTGGCAGATGAACTTGAAGGCAGCTTTTCCGCTGTTGGCTCTGCCTCCTACTCAGTCATGAAGTTAAATAAATCACTGCACAGCTCCTCTTACCCTAGCATGTGGGGCCTTCTCTGCATGTATTTTCACCAGAGAATGGGCTTGTAGACCATCCACCCAGGCCCCAGGATACAGTCACATGTCGCTGTATCAGACACAAGGCAGAGAACTTGTTGCTCTTGCCGGCAGCTAGAAGTTTTCCTAGCAATCCCGGATTCAAGGTCAGGACTCTACTGCTCTCCAGCTGTCTTTGCTCCCCCCAGCCCACACCTAAAGGGGATAGCTGAACAGAAGCAGCTGTGCCCGTGATCATCACAGCCAGTCGCACGAACATGGTTGCTGGATGAGACTGCTTATTCTGAGCTGTGACCAGCTGTGGGCAGGGGTGGGGCTATGTGGAGGTGTATGGGGAGTGCTATGTTCCTGCTTCAGGTCTTGTCTTTATTGTGCTGAATCACTTTATGACTTGTCCGTACTATACTCAATATTGTCTGAGCAGAGTGATTACTTTACACTGGCAACACCAACCAGGGGATAGGGTGCTACGGAACAATCTAGGGCCTTATTTATGCCCGTGGCCGGAAACTAGAACTGCTATTATTCTTAGGCCTCCTACTCCAGCAGATAAAATGGGTAAAACTTCAGGCCCCAATTAAGTTCAGTGTTTGCACCACAGACCGGCCATTTTATCTGGTGAGCACATTTTTCTTCACTGTGGGCCACAGTGTCAGATTCTAGAAGCAGTCTGTTTAGAGCTAGTGCCGCTACACATTCGTCTCCCCTTTCCTCCACGCATCAGGTTGAAATTAGTAAGCTGGGCCGAGATCATTACTTCCTAGAGAGCAGCCAGGCCATCAGTTAACCAGACGCCGCAGCAGGAAACAGGGAGTTGAAACACACAGTGGAAATGGGGGTGGGGTTCCAGGGCCCCGTGGATACGGAGAATAGGCCTTGTCACTCAAGAACGGTTATGTGGTTTTACAAACTTACGCCAGCACCGTGGGCAGCATTCTCCATCAGGGACTGTGGCATTGGAGCAAGGCATGATGGGGCAGGACACTTTCTTGCAGATGGTAACGGAGTTCTGCAGGGCAAGAGGGAGACATGGGTTATGGGGCATATTGGAAGCAGAAGTTCATGTACTGTAACATTATAATTATAAGACGAAACGTGGTCAGGGCTGTAAATGCTCCAGTGGAAGGAGTTTAATAGATCTGTCTTATTTGCAGTCACTGTATTTTGAAGACAGTTTTAGTACCTCAGAGAGTTCTTTTTTAATTGATACTAAGTGGGGGAAGGGACAGCATGTAGAACTTTTCCAAACAGAACCACCAAAGAGCTTGACTCTAACCTTTTAATGGGTGTCTGACAATGAACTCCAAACCCAGCCAGGACTTTTAAACTTGAAAATTTTCTCTTTATAGAGTCAATCAAGATCCGTGAGCATTTTCTACCTTCATGTGTAGATCTGATTTTATATTGAGAAGAATGAAAATCAAGGGAGCTCCTAAATCTAGCAACCCAGGTTTTTTTTTTTTTAATTGAAGCAGACTTTGCTCAGCACATCAGGCGAATTGTCCCACATTGCCCGGCACTGGTTTTGGGGAGAGTCACCGATATGCACACTGCCCGCAGTGCCATTTGAGCTAAGTAGACAGTTACGTCTTCACAGTGTCGGCCTGAGCGACTTGAACAATCAGTACTGTATTAAGGGAATCTCAGTGTCATTGCTGAATACAAAGTCAGGGTTGGGAAAATAAAAGGAATGTTCCGACCAGGTTTTATTTACCAGACATTCAACACTTAGCCTTTGAACAAAAGCAGGGAAATTACTCAAATGTCCTAGCAGATTTGTTCTTTTAGATACTGAGCCTGGGGTATAAAGACTTTGAAAAACTTTCTGGGAGTTTCAAGATTTTAGGGAGGTCACAACTGCATCTTGGGGGGAAAAAAACAAACCCACTTCAGTCTCAGACAATGGAGTGTAGAAAGAGCTTGTGTGGCCACCTGGGTATTTCCCTAGAGACTGGCTTCAAACACACCACCCTTTATTTCATTCTGGAATGATCCCTCACCTGACAGCGACATTCCGTACAGCTATCCACGGTCCATTCCTCGTTATTCCTGTACTGAACTCCATTGTGGTAGCAGAGGGGAGGCCGCCTCAGCTCAATGGCCAACTCTTTGTTCTCTTCAGTCTAGAAGGGGGAGAAAAGTCATTAGTGTCATTTTAAGCAGAAGGGGGTGTCATCCGTGCTACACTTTCAGGAGCTTGTGCTTAGGGGCTGTGAGTGGAGGCCACTGACCACTTTGCGGATGCTGTCCTGGAGTGTGGTGACGATGGTGCGCAGTCCCCTCAACTCCAGGACCATGCTGGACAGCTCATCACAGGAGATGCCGCAGATGGCTTGCAGATCCTTCGTCTTGTGGCCAATGTAGTTAGTGCGGATGGCAGGGCTGGAGCCGTTAACCACATTGTTGTCGAGGGTCAGAAGGACATTGGTGGCTGCCAAGAAAGAACGGAATGCCATGAGAAAAGTAATGGAAGATCTTCACATAGCTGCTCTCACCGGCTAGCCACTGGAGATCCTATTTGGAAAGACCTTAAACCTGGGGTGAAGGACATGGGGCGGGGGCGGGCGATTCATATATGTGGATCCCCCTTTGAAGTCACTTTTATACACCTCTTAACTAAGTTACCCGGGGCAATTTATGCACGGCCACCATTCCCTAAGTTTCTCAGCTTGTTTTGGGTGGAACCCCCTGAATGTCCTCAAATGCCCCCCAGAATATAGAAGGGTGTACTCACAGCTGGAACAGCCTTTGTTCCTGAGGATGGCTTCTGGTGTGGTTCCGAAGACAAACCTCACATTCTGCAGCACCCCCTGGGGGCAGAGGACACACATTACTTGTAGGGTGGTGGGGGGTGGGGATGCTGGGGGGAAATGGGTGGGGGAGATGGTTTATGCCAGGAAAAGCACACAATAGAGGTTCTAGAAGTTTGAAAGAGCTCCCTTTAAAGATCACCATGTCAAAATAACACACCAACGTAAACTGCCAAACAACTTCACAATCTTAATTGGGTCTCCTGCCAAGTCTTCAGTACTTTACAAAGAAATCTGTTATCAGCCTACTTGGGTATACAGGAAATGGAATCGGATACTAAGAACAGAGGATATAATGACACTCTCCAGTGTCTAAGAGTTAGATGTGGGAGTTTCAAAGCCACAGTTGCAAAAACCTAGATGTTTAAGCAAGGAAGAGGCTGCAGCAGCAAAACCCCCCACTATTTTCATCTACGGAGACCTGCTCTATCCCCATGGAGAATCAGATAGCCAAATGGTATTTATTCTGCTCACAGGATCCATTTCAAGCTACATTACAATCGGTAGAACGCTTGGAAACAAGTTACTTAAGGAGAGCATACAGAGTCTCTAAAGCTTGAACAGGTGGTTATGGGAAAACCATTTCTTGTCTCCTTTAGCGGGTTTTCAGAGTTCCATCCCCAGAACACCAGCACCAGCAGGAGCTTCAGCTGGAATTTGTTAGAAATGCAAATCATCAGGCCCCATCCCAGACACCCTGACTCTGAAACTCTGTGTGTTTTCTCAAGCCCTGCAGGGGAGTCTGATGCTCCCTGAAGTTGGAGAACCACTGCTTTCAGCCACAGGCAAGCAAGCTCTTCTGTACTGGAAACCCTGCGTCTCCTGGCAAGTCAGCTGCTACACAGCCGAGCCCATGGACCAGGAACTGGAGAAGATGCCTCACCTGGAAGTTGTCATTGACCCCTCCTTTCGCGATGCGGAGTCTAGCCACGCTGGCCAGGTCCCTGGTGAAGATGCTCTGGATGGGGACATCTAGCTCTGCATTCTCCATCTTCTCACAGTCAATGTACAGCTGGGCCCGGTCCTCCTGCACGAACAGGGTGATGCTCTTCCACTGGCCAGTCGCCAGGAGCGCCTCCTCCACCGACACCACATGCTGCATGCCCTGCACGGTCAGGCTCAGGTCCAGGGTGCCTGCTTTGCCATTGGAGACCACACTGAAGACGTGGCCGGAGCGATCTTTCCGTTCTATGGCCAGCAGTGTGCCTCGGGTCTTCTTCATCTGCCTCAGGGAGGCCAAGAGAAGGAAGCCTTTCTCTGCCCGCACGGCATCCACTAGGTCTTGGAATTTGTCATCGGGCACGGCGGGGATCAGGTTGGCATCCTCAATGCGGAAAGCTGGGCTGGAAGGGTCGGGACCCTTCACCAGTCGGCGCCCAGAGCCCTTACGGGCAGCTCCAGTGAGTTCAAAGATGTCGAATACGCTGTTGTCTCCCCCGGACTCTGTTCAACAGGAGCAGGACACACAGTGAGCTTTGTAGGCTGAGGCCAGGGATGGGGACTACAGGACAGGGCGAAAACTCTAAGCAACCCCGGAAAGAACTGAATAAACCCCAGGGTTAGAGGGAACCTGCCTGTTGATGGTCCATCAGGGCTCTGGGGAGAAACAGCTGGCAGAGGAGAGCATGGGAGGGAGGCACACTAGGTGTAAGCGGCTCCCCCTCATCTTACCTCCCGCTCTCAAAAGGTAGTACACAGACTCACCTGGAATGCGGCTGGAGCCACATAAATGCAACAGGAATAGGACACTGAGTCCCCAGGCTAGCCCCATGGTGGAGCTGTTGGTGCCCAGCAGGGAGCCTGTAACAGGAAACACAGAGCCCAGGGTCAGAGGCAGCCAAGCAGGGAGGGTGGGCACGAAGACCTGGGGCATCCCCCTTCGGCCCCACATTTGCAGGACTGGAGAACGACAGTATTTACTTTGGACAGGGCATCAGGAAGAAAAAGAGCGGGGGGGGGGGGGGGGAGGAGACTGTGGTTTTAAAGTTGCAGGGGTGGCCTTGGGGCAAAGACCAACCACCTGGGGACTTTTCCTTGGGAAGCTGAAGGTAAACAGCAGGAGATACAGTTTGGGGGCACAGGGAGGCACGGGGAAGTGGAGCCTTTCCTCTAGACCCCCGAGAGAAAGGTGTGGGGGAGGCCTGGGAGAATAAAAAAAATCCTGGGGAGTTCTGGCGAGTTGGCCTTGTGAACCCCAAGGCCGGAGAGAATAGCTCTGGAGCCCTTCGACGAGAGGGATAGCGGAGGAAAGCGAAGACTAGGAGGTCCGAAGTCCCCGCGGGGCTGAAGCCTCGGAGTTCAAGGGGGCTGACCAGGGCAGCATCGGTCCTCAGCGGCCGCCCGGAGAGCCCTTACCTGAGTGCAGCGGCCCGGAGTGGTGGCGAGGGCGCAGCGCCGGGTCCGAGTCCGGGAGAGGCGCGGGGCGGGCAAAGCGCCCGAGGAGGCGGCGGCCGGAGTCGGAGGCTGCGCGGGGAGGTTTGCGGGACCCGGGACTACCCAGCCCGCTCGGAAGCAGTGGCTGGTCAGGCCGCCGCGCGGCGCGCTTTTAAAGTCACTCTCACATTCCTGGGGATCCCTCTGGCCAATGGGAGGCGGCCCGGCCGGCGCCGGGGGGCGGTCTGGGTTCCTCTCTCCGCCCCCCCGCTGCCTGGCGCATAACTTTCCGGCTAGAGAGCGGAGGGGTGGGGGTCGGGGCGAGGAGTGGTGGAAAGTCTCTGAAAAATAGGTGCCCGCCTACGCAGACTTGGCGCGCTCACCATCCGCACCTTGGCTCCGGGAGTCCCGTGTGAGCAACCCGAGCGGCGACAAGGCTTTAGTCACCCTCCCCCATCCCCCCGCCCCCAGACCCTTCTTGGCGGGGGGGGGGGAACGGTTTCAGGCAAACCCATCTTGAATACCTGGGCGAGGGCTGACACTTGGGGACCGAGCCCGTTTGTAAAACCAAAGAAGCCCGACGGGGTAAATGGGGCCGAGGGAGAACCAATCGTTAAAGAAGTTCCCGCTGGGGTGTTTGGGGACCTTCCTCCATCCATCCAACGGGGTGCGGGACCACGCGCCCGCCCTCCGCCCGAGCCCTAAAGGAGCTGAGTGCGGGGCCGCATCGGCCATCCGGGCGGTGAACGGAACCCGCGTTCCCGCTGCCCGTCGGGGCACACTTTCTGCAGCTGCCTGGCGCCCAAGTCCCCGCGAAAGTCGCCGGTGGGCCGGCTACCGCGCTTCCACGGCTGGCCGCTTGGGGGCGGTATATGTATTGTGATGAAGGGGACCCGCGAAGACCGCTTCTTTCTAGCCGGGAATGTTAAGGAAACAAACGTACTCCCTATCTACTTCCCTTGAGCCCAAACCGAACTTGTGTCTTGAAAAACAGTTTTTATGCCCACTCGTGCTTCTTAACGTGACTCCTGGTTGGAGGATTTGCGGAGCCATCTGGCTCTAGGGTCTTAAGCTATTTACAGAACAGACCCATAAAGTAATAAATTATCCTCCACCTAACATTTTATTTCCTTTTTTTCCTCCCTCAACGTTCTTTTCATTTTTTAGCTCCTGAAACCGAGGTGTGGGTTACATTTCTGTGGGTGCACCAATTACCATGAGCGCGGCGGCTTAATGCTTCTGTCATTGGAAGTCTGGTCTCCAAACCAGTGTCTCAAGCCAGCGTGACTCCAGCTGCCTGGAATTCCATTCATCTCTTAGGGCTGGGATGTCAGCAGCCACACTTCCCCTGCTGTGGTCCTGCGCTATCAGGCTGGCCTTGAGACGCAGAAGGCTAGGTAGTAGCTTTACCAAATAAGGATCTCAGCCACAGCCTGGGGAAAGCCCTCTGGTTCCTTCACCTTCCTTCTTAGGACTCACACCTGGCAGGACTCCTAACCGCTGGAAACACCCACCAGTGTGCGTTCATCAAAGGGCAGTTTCACTTTTCCTGTGTGGGAGTGTTGTGTGACAAGGTGCACGTGTGTGTGGATTACAGCATGAATGTTTGCTAGTTACTCAATATACATCGAGTACTTCTGGAAGATGACAAGTATGTTTCTAAGACACATGTCGGTTTGTTGCTTAAGTAGTAACTAAACCTGACGGCCAGATAGATTTCACATGTTGGGAGACAGAAATAAAAGTTTCTTTCGGATGATTAGTCAAATCAGATTCCTATTGCAGAAGTCATTGGTGGTGACTCATCCAAACAGATCTGAAGATTCCAGAGTCAGCAGCCATGTATGTCCCTCTCCTTTTTCCTTAGCACCCTGTGTGCTCCTTGAAAGGCAATTTTTTCTTTTCACTTGCTGTTAATTCTTCATCATATCAAATACTTAGGCACAGTGTTTGGAGCCTTGGCCAGCTGATGGCCCCCTGCTTACTCGCCCACTTGCTAATTTTATACAGATCAGCGGGGGGCATAAGGGCCACAAGAGGCCCACAAAAAGGATACATCTTTCCTTTTGTAAAAAGCTCATCTCCCCTGGGGAGATAGATAGGCAAGGATAGACGTTCACTGGAATGTCCCTTCAGGCTAGCTGCTTCCGTGACTAAGGGACTGTGAGAATCCCTCTGGATTTTCTTGGAACTTGGCTTCTTTTAACAAAACAAGGAGAAGAACTTTATCCTTGGGCATGCTCTACAGATGGGAAGGTGACCTGTATAGTACCAGGGAAGAGCTCTCTTGTCAAAGAAAGCTGACAGAGGTAAGGAGTTATTTAGCTCAAACACAAATACCCTTTCCCAAATCACAGCGCTCTTCGTTTTTCTGGTGGAAAGGACAGGTCCCAGTGGAGGGGGTGTTTGGGCCCTGTTAGAAACTCACCCACATTCCTGCTGGTCAATGTGTGATGAAAATATTCCCGAGAAACCTAAATACCTCGGGGAAGCTTTGAGAGAAGCTGCAATGGAAAAAAAGGGGAAAGAAAACCTACACCTTTAATTGGAAGGATGTCATCCCTCTTGGGTATGTATTTACAAATGCTGGAATTTCAGGCCAATAAACTGACATGGACCCAAGTGATGGGTCTTCCAGAAAAGGGTTCAGTTCTCTCTTTGCCAAGTTGCTATCCTTGAGGATTATGTCTTTAAAATTAAATTGGAAGGCATATGGCATTTTTGCTGTAGGATTTCCTTTTTTCAAGTTTCCTTAATCGGATGTGGAATTGACCTAAAAACACCGCCATCAAATAGGAGGAAAGGACTGTCAGTAACAGCTAGTTTAAAAATTACATGTGATTAAGGAGAGCAGGATAATTGAGAAAAAAAATTTTGTTTATCTAGCAAAGAACAGCAAGGTGGGCTGTGTTTTTGTGTAGGGATTTAAAAAAAAAAAACCCAACATATTGGAAATGTTCCCAGTGAAAAATTTCTTCAGTGAGCAGCACCCAAAAATTATTGAATTCTAGAATAGACTAAAATCATAGCATCTCTACAGTGAAGACATCACAAATTCATTCCCTCTGAATATTTTTCGGTAGCTCATAGCTCAGAGTTATTTCAGGTTAGCTACCTGGATGAGCTAAGCCAGAGGGAAGTCACTAGGCGATTTTTCTTATCCTTCAATGGAACACCAATCTGCCTCCTTCGTGAGATACATTCCAATGGCTTTATGTTGCACTGTTTCTTCTTTCTGTGAAACTTTGAAATGTGGCTGATCTCTGCCACATAACGCATCACCTTACATTCTTTATTATTTAGTTTTTCAAAGTAAATTTTATTTTCTTGTGTATAAGGCCTATATTGTAAGGACCCAAAGGCTGGGGTTTGGAAAGGGCCCTAATAGTTGAATTTCCAAGGCCCTTTGTGCCCAAGTGAATTTATGGTGCCAAGGGATTGTACGACTCACCATTTCCCCAACCAGCTATATACCATTTCATGTTGCTATGCCTTTGCCCTTGGGCTGCACGAGGTGCCTGACTCCCAGACATTGCGCCCCTCCCCACAGGATTGAAGCAGTACCCTCTGGGAATTGATTTCAGTAAGGAGGGGTAGAGCGATTGGCTTCAGGGTAACTCCTTTCTCCACTACCATTATCCCCTTCCCAGACAGTGATTGATTTGGGCATTGCCTTGTGACCCAGTTCTGGCCAATGAGAATTTTGCTGAAGGCTTCTGGGAAAAGATCTTTCTTACTTTTAAGAAAAAGCCCAGTGAAATCAGGCTCTCTCTTGGCTCCATTTGGACGTGAACAAGAACGCTGAGAAGCGCTGTTGGCCTCTAGGGGAACCAAACTTAGCAAGAGACCAACTTTGAGGAAGGAAAAGCAGAGATCTGGAGAGAACCGGAAAGTTAGACTACATTTTCAGGAGTTGCTAAATCTACCCAACCTGAAGGCGGTCTTGCCTCCAGATTTCTCTGGATATGTGTTGATTACTTAGGCCAATTTGTTGCTGTTTCCTATTATGCAGGGCCACAAAATCACAACTCCTACAGCTCTTTTTCATCTGCCCTGGATTGCCTTTTCACTCATTCTTTCCTGGAACCTCTTCTGACTTCTTTAGGATAAGAGAAAGAAGACGAGGTCATAGGATAAAATATACTAAAGACTCTTCATATATACTATTCAAGCACTTTCTGGAGAAGTTGTGCCATTCTTTCTCTCCTTTTGCCTTTGTCAGCAGCAAACACTACCTACTGCTGAGATGTAGCCCAGGGTACTCACAGAGGAAAGGCTAGACAGGAGTAGTGGACTGTGAGTGAAGGAGTTGGGAAATGGACTGGCTCGGAAATTGAGGACATGGAGCAAGAAGAAGAAAAAAGGAGGTGATGAGGTCTCAGCTTGGGTCCAGAGATGGAAGCAGAAAGATTTAGCAAGAAGGGAAAGTGAGGGAATTCCTCTTACCAGAGATTAATGACAGACCCCTCCCTGCCATGCTGTCTTTGAGAAAAGACCCATTGGTCCTCTGGATGGGGGTGCAGGACTCCTTGAGTCGATGGTGAAAAGCTGGAGCAGCCTCTTCAACTTCCCTTTCACGGTCTTCTCTATGAGTTTTTTTTTTTTTTTTCAGCTTTATTGAGGTAAATTGACAAAATGATCAGATACAGAAAATATATGCTCAATGTGCTGATTTGATATACACATCCATTGGGAAAGGGTTCATTCCATCAAGTTAATCAACACATCCATCGGTTCACATAATTATTTTCTTGTGTATGTGAGAACTTTCACGTTCTACTCTCTTAAAAGATGCCTATTAGAAAATATGTAGTCCCCATGTTATGCTAGACCCTCTGACTTATTCTCTTTTCAACTTTTATGCTCTATCATCTCGGTGTCCTTCTGGAGCATTCATAGGTATGGTTGATTTGGGTTTCAGTGTGTCAACTTTTTCTTTTCTACATTTGCCACCTCACAAGAAGGGCATACATCTGAAGGCAGTCTTAGGGATAAGGGGAGGAGGCTGAGAGTCACTGACTGGTCTTAGTGTAATGCATCCAAAGAAAGCCTCCTGCCTTCCATTTGCTTCTTTCTCTCCCAGTGCTTGAAATTCCTCCAAAAATAAAATCCTGGAACTTTTTTTTTTTTTAAAGATTTTATTCATTCATTTGACAGAGAGAGAGAGAGAGAGAGAGAGAGAGAGATATCACAAGTAGGCAGAGAGGCAGGCAGAGAGAGGGGGAAGCAGGCTCACCGCTGAGCAGAGAGCCCGAAGCGGGGCTGGATCCCAGGACCCTGAGATCATGACCTGAGCCGAAAGCAGAGGCTTAACCCACTGAGCCACCCAGGTGCCCCAAATCCTGGAACTTTTTAAGCCAGAAATAATCATCTAGTCCAACCACTCAGTTAATAGAGGAAGTTGATTCAAGGAAGGGAAATGACTTGAATGAGGTCCAAGAGCCTATCGGTGGTGGAAGTCGGGGAAAACAGCCCAGGTGCCGCGACCTCTAGTTCAATCTTCCCCTTGGTGGCATTCTGCTGTTTGAGATTCATCGCATATGGTTGCAAAGATGTCTCAGTATTAAAATCGGCAGAAGAACATTCCAATTCTATCTGTTAAGAAAAGGTATGAGGGGTGCCTGGGTGGCTCAGTCCATTGGCCGTCTGCCTTCAGCTCAGGTCATGATCCTGGGGTCCTGGGATGGAGCCCTGTATCCATTGGGCTCTCTGCTCAGTGGGAAGCCTGCTTCTCCCTTTCCCTTTGCCCTTCCACCAGCTTGTGTTCTCTCTCTTGCTCTCTATCTTAAATAAATAAATAAATAAATATGGGGCGCCTGGGTGGCTCAGTGGTTTGGGCTGCTGCCTTCGGCTCGGGTCATGATCTCGGGGTCCTGGGATCGAGCCCCGCATCGGGCTCCCTGCTCCGCGGGAAGCCTGCTTCCCTCTCTCTCTCTCTCTGCCTGCCTCTCTGCCTACTTGTGATCTCTGTCTGTCAAATAAATAAATAAAATCTTAAAAAAAATAAATAAAAATAAATTAAAACAACAACAACAACAACAAAGCATGAGAGGTGGGAGACCCAGGAGGTGAAGGGAAGAGGAAGGAGGGGAAGACAGAGAAGACTCTGAACACAGCTTATTGACCAAACCTGTTTCTATTTTTCTCTCTGCTCCTCTCAGAGTCCCTGATTCTGGTGGTTTCCTGATCCTCTGGACTTTTCTGTAACACTTCGCTGCTCCTGGGAGACGTGCTACATCTTGGGTTGAGGTTGGGATTGCCAAAGGCTTTAGAAATGCACCATTACTTCAGATTTTCCCAGCCAAGTATGCAATGGAGAATCCCTTTGATTCTTGAGCAGGGTATGGAACTAGAGGAAATCTGACCTCAGGCTTTCGGGAAGTATGAAAGAATCCTTCAGCCCATCACTAACCAAATCTTTTGTAGAGTGAGATGTTTAGTTGTTCTGTCTGCAACTGAAGGGCTCAGGGAGCACCTGGGTAAGGTATGTAAGCCTCACAGGTGGTTCAAGGGCTGGAAAATGTACAGACAAGTTAGCTTGCAAAGGGATAGGATGTGCTTTAATTCTGTACCTCGTTTTTTTTTATTGAGATTGTAAAGGTGTCGATCTATTTATTTTCACAAAGTATGTGGAGTAATGCTGCTATTTTTGGGAATAATGATTTCCCCAAAGTGGAGATTGTGATATGTTGGAATGTTACAGAGATGGGTTGAGAAATGTCTCCTGGATGTTTTCACTAATGGCATGGATGGTAGTTAATCTGGAATTTAGTGACCTTCAGGGGTCCCTGTCACGAAGGAAGTCTATGACACTGCAAAGCTATGAGACAATGGAGTTTCCAGGATTTCTTTGAGGGACTTTGTCTCTGATGTTGATTAAACACATTCCTCCTACAGAATTTAACTTTTCTGAGGTTCAATATGCTACTTCAAGCCACCCATTTATAAATAATAATTTTTCAAATTTTCTCAACAGTCTTCACATGTGCAGTCCAGATTAAGTGATCTTTCCAAGTCTTCTGTTGTTATCCTTTTTTTTTTTTCCTGGAAGAAAATTACAGGAGTCAGTTAAAAGAGTAAGGCAAGCAAACATAAAGAAAACGCCAACTATTGCCTGAAGAGTTTTGAAGATTGACGATGACATGGAAATTAGCATCCAATTTAGGTCTGGACGAAAAACTCACATGCCACTGGGGAACGTGGACAGTGACCAAATGGCCGGGCCACTGGGCATTTGTTTTCAGTGATATTAATCTCTTGGGAGGTGGTTTTTTCCCTCCCTTTTCCCTTTTGTAATAGTGAGATCATGGCAACTGGCATTTCGCAGAATGGAGCCAAGAGAACTGTCACTCTTTCTAATTTAAGAGGATGAGTGTATAGTCTGAAGAAAGCTTGTAAATGTTACTACAAAGATAAACAAGACTGCTTCCCAGGGAAGAGGTGTACACAGGAAACTTCTTGTTTTTCTCTTCTTTTCCTCCCATACTTCTTTGTTTCTTTACTGTTCCTCTCTCCTCTCTCATTTTCTCCTCTTTCACCTCTCTCTTGTGAATCCCTTCTCCTCTTTATGATCCAAATGCTCATTATTCAATGACCTTGAGTCCACTTGTTTGAGTTTGAAGCCCTAACTTTCATCAGAATCCTAATCCCTGCCCTCATCACACTTTGTCCCAAGACTTGAAGTCAGAGGGCATCTGTATGGCTTCTCCTTGCTGTTTCCCTGGTCAGTGTGTCTATCCTTCCCTAAGGCACAGTGCTTGGCACATTGAGCCTCATGGGTCTTCTCAAATCTGGTAGGTAGGGGCTGGACTCCTTGGGAGGAGTGAGAGGAGGGTAGAGAGCGATTTACCAACAAGCTGGGGGAACTTCAGTTTCACGGACTCCTCTGTGCTGGGCCCCTTCCAAGGCCCTAGAGAGGCCCTAGTGAGGTGGTCACATGATCAAATGTTCGGTAACGTGTACAAAAGATATTTTAACCACAACTCCATGGATTTTTTCATTCTAACTTGCATCTGTCACATTTCTCATGTTGGAGAGTTAAAGTGACCACAGGCAATTTTTGGCTAAAGGGACACAGTAGAAAGACACATATGTTTGTAGTCACTTGTACCTGTTGTGAAGTAATCACTAGCCATTGTAGCATGGGAATGGCTTCCATGAGTTTTCCTGTCACCTGCTGGTGTCCTAACAGGAAGGTGTAGGGCTAGAGGCAGCATTGCTGTACGTGTGCTACCGTGTCTGACCCTGCACACATGTGTATAGTGGAGCAGAAACAGTTTTTTTTTTTTTAAAGATTTTATTTATTTATTTGACAGACAGAGATAACAAGCAGGCAGAGAGGCAGGCAGAGAGAGAGGGGGAAGCAGGCTCCCTGCTGAGCAGAGAGCCCGATGTGGGGCTGGATCCCAGGACTTTGAGCTCATGACCTAAGCCGAAGGCAGAGGCTTAATCCACTGAGCCACCCAGGCGCCCCAGAAATAGAGTTTTTTTTTTTTTTTTTTTTTTTTTTTAGTATATGTGCTGCCAAAGTGAGCACCAGAAGCAGAGTTTTAAATGTGTGGAGCCAGAAGGGAGTCTGTGGAAAAATGTTACAGAAGTTTTATGATGCAAATAGTTTGTTAATTTTTCTGGATTTTTTGATGTCCCTGGTGTTTCTTACTTGAAGTAGTTTTTAGTTTGCTGTGACAGTTCTCATTTCCAATAAAGATCCATTTTTACCTCATTTTGAACTCATAATTTTGTAATCTTTTTCTTAAACAAGACTCATTAAACTACATAATTTTAGGCCCGCCCAACTGGACTCTTCCATTTCCTGGAGGAGATGCTTAGGAGGGAGACTTAAGAGGGAGAGAGCGTGGGGAGCACCCCACAGGATGACCACAGAGGCGACCATGTGAAAGACCACCAGAGCAAGGGGCATATGGTTTTCGTCTTGTGGTACCTGGGCTTACATAAGCTTACATAAGCCAGGTGTGGTAGGCATTGTTAAAGGCATGGATTCAGGAACACAGTAGACATGGACACATCTATGGACATTGGAGAAGAAAAAATGAAGCCAGAAGGGGGAAAGGAAAGTGAGACTTAGCTGTGGTAATTATTATAATAATCTACATGAATTGTTTACCAAGGATAAGTCGTTACAGCCTAGCAGAACAAGAGCTATGTATACCAAGTCATGTTCCAGATAAACTAGCCTACGTTTTGATTATATCCTCACATATTTTTTCCTTTCATGAAGATAGAGACATTTTATGTTTGCTTATTTATTTATTTAAATTCAATTAGCCAACATTTGGTGCATCATTAGTTTCAGATGTAGAGTTCTAGAATTCAAAAGTTGTGTATAACACCCAGTGCTCTCCGTGTGACAGTGTTGCAAAGTTTGAAGGGTGAGCTCCAACAATTAAAGCTTTAATTGATCCAAGATATCAGTGTCTCAAATCATGATGCCTTCAGTATTCATGTGAGCACGTGTGTCAACATCTTGCTCCAAAATTCTTCCCACCAGTGGAGCGCCTGGATGGCTCAGTCGGTTAAGTGTCTGCCTTCAGCCAAGATTGTGATCCCAGGGACCTGGGCTCAAGTCCTGCATCGGGCTCCCTGCTCAGTGGGATTCTGCTTCTCCCTCTCTCTGCCTGGTGCTCCCCCTGCTTGTGCTCTCTCATGCGCTGACAAATAAATCTTAACAAAATGAAATGCTCCCCACTATTAAAAATAAGCAGACTCCACACTTTTAGTGGTTAGAGCTGAGAGTTACCTTTAGGCTAATTACCTCTTGGAAGCTGTGGTGGGTTCCATGTACCCTGTGAGATAGGTCATTGTTTTTTTGCTGTTTGCCAGATTTTTTCTGTTTATAGATGTAAACCACCTTTAATGTAGTGTTTATTATTTAAATGTGCATGAGTATTTTTTAATGTTTCCCTCAGATACATTCTCTGAAAATTTCATAGCTTATGTATTATAATACACCTTTTGAGTGCCTAGTACATGCTAAAGACCCATCATATATCTACCAGACCTGTGAGGGAGAGGGACCCAGAAAAATGCTGATGGTGAGGGATGAGTAGTGAAGACAAGAAGGGTGTGTGGGAGTGCTGAGTAGGGGCCAAGGCCGGCTTGGTTTTGTGTGGGGGCTTGAGTGTGCAGAGGTCACAGAGGATATAAGCTGAGTCTTGAAGGACTCTGTTCAGAAAGTCTTGGAACTTTCCATACAGAAGAAAGACTGATTAATGTGTTAACATTCACAGCTAACATTATTGCTTTGGCTAAGTCCTTTTAGGGTCTGGGTAGGAGAATCTGATCAGTCACAAGGGTCCTAGAGAGGAACATCTGTGTTTTTGATTCTCCCCAGTGTATTGTAGAAGGATTGTTCTTTCAACTCCTTTTTGCCTCCTCTTGCCTTCTGTGTTAAGATAATACCACAGAGCCAGGAGAACAATTAACCAAAGCCATAATTAACTTTCTCCTTGGATGGGTATAAAGAATTGAAGTTTCTTGGCTGATGAAATTTGCTGCAGATTGTTCTGTCTGATAACTCCTTTGCTGGCACTTTTGCCAACACCAATGTTATCACTTTTCCTGAGCTTTAATTAGTCAAAAATCTAAGAAGCTCAAATCATTAAAAACTTCCATTTGTATGTCTATCAATATCCTGCTCTTAAATGTTCCAGGCTTCTTCCTGTACATTTCTCTCAGCACAGCACCTTGAACTTGGTAGGTCCACAGTCAACTTTTGTGAATGAAAGAGTGGATGAATGAATAAATGAATATCCAGTATAAGCTTTACTATGAATATAAGTATGTCTCTAAGTATGGGTGGTATGGGAAATAGTTAAATTATTTTCTTTCTTTTCTTGATTTGCTTAATTATGCTACTCCCTCTGCACTCCCCCAAAGGAAAACCAATACCCACTCACAAAAACACTTTACATTCCAAAGAGAGAGGAAACATTTGGTTCTTGGTCTATTTTTAAGCTCACAGGGATTTAAAGACTAATTCTCTGTGAAAATGCATCTAATTCAGAAAACATGCTACATAGAGGTCCAGGAACAACACATATTTTCTTTGAACAGTTTAGGTTTAAAACACACACACAAAAAACTCAAAGAAAAAAAAAAATCCTCCCACCACAGTTATGGCTGAATGGCAAAGACAGAAGAATGAATTACCCCAGATGACATTCGTAAAAAAACAACAGCGATCCTCCCAGCTAGCCCGGCCTGGTGGAAGAAGACACGTGGGCCAGGTTCAGGCATGACGATCTTGTTCCCCTCCTGGACCCCCAACCAGGGAAGTTTCCACCATCACCTATTAGGACACTGATCTAAAGACTAGCTGAGTTATTGTCTGAAACAGAGATGGACATAGTAAGACATGTCCAGATGACCCTGTAATGAATCACTGCTCAGGCTGGGGGATCCCTGCCAAAGTCAAAGGTTGCACAGGTACACCTTGGCTCTGGTGGGTCTCTAGGGAAGAACTAGCTGTGTTTTCTTTTCTTTCTTTCTTTCTCTTATTTTTTTAAAAGATTTTGCTTATTTGAGAGAGAGATTGCACGTGTGAGAGAGTGAGTGGGGGGAGGGGCAGAGGGGGAAAGAGAGAATCTCAAGCAGACTCCATGCTGAGGGCAAAGCCTGATGCAGGGCTTGATCTCATAACCCTGAGAGCATGACCTGAGTTGAAACCAAGAGTTGGATGCTTAATTTTTTTTGGATGCTTTTATTTTTATGTTTTAAAGGTTTTATTTATTTATTTGACAGAGAGAGAGAGAGATAGAGAGAGAGTGAACAAGTACAAACAGGGGGAGCAGCAGAGGGAGAGGGAGAAGCAGGCTCCCCACTGAGCAATGAGTCTGATGTGGGGCTGGATCCCAGGATTCTGGGATCATGACCTGAGCTGGATCATGACCTGAGCTTCATAACCAACTGAGCCGCCCAGGCGTCCCATCATCTGCTAATTTCAAATGAGGTTGTCTTTTCAACTAAACAATTATTTACGTTTTTCTTTCTTTTAGAGTAGGGATTCCTAAAATATGTGCCACCAAGCATTTTTCAAAAGTTGGTTTTTGTAATTAAATAAATTCAGGAAACAGCTAAACGTGTATTTAAGACTGCACTGGAGATTCAGAAGGGCCATTAACCTCATGTTAAAGATACAGAGAAGTCTACATGAAGAACATTGTTTGAATTTATTTAATCCCACTGGACCACAGATCTTTTTTCCCCTTTGCAATGCTTGATAATATCCCAAGGATCTGCTGTCCCAGGGAACCCACTATCTTAAGTGCGGTTCTAGAAAGGTATTTATGCCTGCGATTAGATTTGCTCCTTTTTCTCTTCACACAACAGAAAGAGTTCTGTCTTCTGCTATTCACACACGCAGGCACATTAAGGAAGGACACCGTTTTACATCTAAGGTGAGACAAATAATTACATATCATTCTATATTAATTATATATCCTCAGATTTGGTGGTTTATTTTGAGGGAACATGAACTTGCTTGGGAGTAGCAAAAAATAGAACAGATGTATTGGAACCCAGGCAGACATCCCTGCAGAGCGCAGTGGAAAGGCTTTTCTGGGCCCTTTTGGTCATGACTCTCAAATGGTCATCCCATGCTCTGCTCATTTCCACCCTTTCTTTGTTTGATTTTAAATGCTTATTCTTTTAAATACCCATTATTTCCTAAAATTTAAATGAAATGAAACAAAAGGTATAAAATTAAATGGTATGAACCAGACCATTTCTGGACCCAGGTCAAAAACATCAATGAAGGAATACAATGAAGGGGGGAAAACCAATAAAAGACACGCTATGACATTAGGAGCATCCACTCAGAATTGTCATCCAAAATGGGCCACTTGAATCGCTTCTTGGCCTTTTGGCTAAGATCAAGTGCAAAATGGGCCACTTGTTGAGGATTAATCGAATTCTGGGCTGGCATGGGGGAGTTGGGCTGCGAGTGAGAAATGCATTCCAAGGGAGACCAGGCAAAGAATAGCCATTTTAAAACAATACTAACTTACCTAATTGCTAAGGCTAGTATAAACCAGAGGAGGGGGCGGGGCCATTTGACGGTGGTTGGTGCTAGATTTTCCCTCAGCAGTGTGTGTCTTACTTTTTTTTTAAAAACATTTTTTAAAAGATTTTATTTAACTATTTGACAGACAGAGATCACAGTAGGCAGAGAGGCAGGCAGAGAGAGAGAGAGAGGGAAGCAGGCTCCCTGCTGAGCAGAGAGCCCAATGCGGAGCTCGATCCCAGGACCCTGGGAACATGACCGGAGCCGAAGGCAGAAGCTTTAACCCACTGAGCCACCCAGGTTCCCCAGTGTGTGCCTTACTTTAACGGAACAGAACATTAACCACACCCCAAACAAACAAACTTCAAAATCCTGACTGAGGGTCTCCTGTAATAGGACAATAGGAAGAAGAGCAAATGAAAGAACATGGTCTTCCAGGGTCATGTTTAAAAAATGTATATATGCATGCATGAGTGTACTATATGTGTTACTGTATATTATATATATATAGAGAGAGTGTACTATATGTGTTACTATATGTGTGTGTACTATATGTGTTATTAATATATATCATGATTTCAAAGCTTTTTGGGAGGGGATGGGGGAACACATATTTCTGCCCCAACCTTCCATCTTGTAAGTAAATGCATTATCATAGTACTCCAACCAGAATCCTCACAGCCCATACCAGCGAGAACTCCCACTGGGGATTTTAATGTCAATAGACAAATCTCTTAAGGAGTGCATGCTATAAAAACACTCAGTTTTTCTGTGTCACTAATCAATGATTTAATACCATAATTGTATATTTTCAGGCTCTTGGTTCACCGACATGTTTTGGGGATTCAGAAGAGAATTTCTATGTAATTTCATGTCTTAGGCAAGCCAACCGAATGGGTGTGATGGAGGCTATGGAAATGGAAGATCCTGCTTGGTTTGGGATGGTGAGGTTTGAATGACTCCACTTTCTTCATGGCAACCAGTTGCTTTGTATAAGGAATGCAGTTAACCTCAGATGAGGAAAGATTTGGTGATACCTTTGACTTCAGACACAATTAGGAATGATTTACCAGGCCAAATTATTTAGTAATTGCTTGACATTTATGAATATGTGGCCATCACTTTATTGATCAGTGTTATAATTTAAGGACTTTCTTAGGGTATGAAATCAGTAAGATCTGAAAGTAAACTGTGGCCTCTTAGGGATTACTTGCATTTATAATTAAATTACTAGCTGTGCTGTATATGATTATGAACCTAAATCTGGAAATCAGCCACCAGCAAATCATAGTAAACATTAATTAATTTAGACTAAAAGGAAGGGAAGAAGTAAGTCAAACCCCTAACAATTCATAAGTTTAAAAAATTCATTTGGAATTGGAAGGTTAGCATTACTGGATTAGAGAGTCTATTAAAAATCATCTAGTTAGGGAACATGTGGGTGGCTCAGTTGGTTGAGTGTCTGACTCTTGATTTCAGCTCAGATCATGATCTTGGGGTTGTGAAACTGAGCCCCATGTTGGGTTCTGCATTGAACATGGAGCCTGCTTAAGATTCTCTCTTCTTCTCCCCCTGCCCCTTTTACTTACGCTCTCTTTAAAAAAATCATCTCATTAGTTAGTACAATTAACATGGATCACTTCTGTCACTGCCAAAACCCCAAGATACCTTAAAAACTATCACCAATGTTGAAGAATCCATTCATACATTTGTGGGTGTGTATACAGATGTGTGTGTTTAGACTGACACTATAGTTTGTTAGTGCTGTATACTCACACTTCCAAGTAGTTTTCTTTTTTTTAAAAAATATTTTATTTATTTATTTGACAGATAGAGATCATGAGTAGGCAGAGAGAGAGAGGAGGAAGCAGGCTCCCCACTGAGCGGAGAGCCCGATGCAGGGCTTGATCCCAGGACCCTGGAATCATGACCTGAGCTGAAGGCAGAGGCTTTAACCCACTTAGCCACCCAGGTGCCCCTCCAACTAGTTTTCTTTTAGGCAAGTAGTAGGATAGAATTTCTAGGTTCTTTTAAAGGCAGCCAAGATGGTCATATGACTTAATTTGGCTGGTAAAATGTGACTGGAAATGACATGTGTCCCAGAAAGAAGGCTGTGGGAATGAGTGCATAATTTTCCACCTTTCCTTCCCCCAGCCTGAGCATCAACAGCTGACAAATGTTTGATCGTATAACCTCCAACAGAATGGGTCCTGGAGTCTGTCTAGCGTGGAACTGAGCTTCCCATGATCCATGGTGATAAATTCCCTAAGTGAGAAAAAAAACCCTCATGGTTCTAAGTTTTTAAGATTTCATGGTTGTTCACTAACATGAAAATGCAATGTAATGTAGCCCATCCTAACTAAAAGAAATGATAAGAGCAACTCTAGAGGTGGTAACGGTCATTCTTTTTGAGAGCTGGAAAAGATTCTTATGATTACAAATCATAGGCAGTATTATAAGTTATCACTATAAATTTGTTACAAAGAAAAGTGGTGATTTATTTTGACATAACAAAATAAGAACTAGAATAAGAATATACTATTTGCAAGGAGAGGATGACATCATCAGTATAAATAAAAAAAGGTGACATGATCATCTATCTAAAACCCAAGATGACAAACTGAAAAATTATTAAAAATTAACAATATAAATGTATTCAAAATAAATGTTCAGAAATCAACATTTTGCTCTTAGCCTTAACCAATTAGGAACATTAGTAGGAAAAAACCCAATCCTTTTCAATATGCAATATTCTATATTAGTTCCAGAAGGATCAAATAGATAATTTTTTTAGAGTTTTCACAAAGAAGTACTGAAAATGTGAACAGGACACTAATAAAAATGAATACCTACAGGGAAAGGGGGTTGTTTGGGTGAGGAAGGGAGGGGTAGAGGCAAGACCACTATGTATGTACATAAATCTATAAACTTTGCCCTGTAATCATGTCAATGCATTATTTTTTTTCAAAATGCAGAGACTGAATCATACTAACATGAAGAAAATCAACCTTGATGTTGGATCCTGTGGAGAAATAATTTCTACACTTGAAAACAGGGAGAAACTGAAAAGGAAAATATGAATAGATTTGATGACACACAACTTAAAGATGCTGAGTGTGAAATGACACCACAAACCAAGTCAAAATTAAATGACAGTGACAATATTTGTAACATATATATGACCAAGGAGATATTCATGTATCTTCACAATCTTTTCAGCTCCAAGAAAACTGAATACTCCAGCAGAAAAGTAGGCAGGGGTACCTGGGTGGCTCAGTCTGTTAAGCATTTGACTCTTGATTTTGGCTCAGGTTATGGTCTCAAGGTCGTGGGATCAAACTCTGCATCAGGCTCTGTGCTCAGTGGTGAGTTTGCGTGACCTTCTCTTCCTCTCTCTTTGCCTCTTCCCCAGCTCTCATGCATGCTCTCTTTCTCAAATAAATAAATAAATCTTAAAAAAATAAAAACTAGGCAGAAGACACAAAAGACAATTTATATTTGAAAAAATACAAGTGGTCAATAAATCAAAGGAAACCAAAGGCCAATCTCAACAGGGATCAGAAAACTAAATATTTAGATGAGACAATTTGGGGTTTATCAATTTGTCAAGGATTAAGAAGAAAGCTAATAAATATAGTGCTCATAACACTGCGATCAAACGGACAGCTTTATAGTAAAAAATAAAAAAGCAGATGATAAAAATGTTTGTATCTTCCAATTAAAATAATACGTGCATTTATGTTTAGAATAAAAAGCCCAGACAAAGATACAGTGGAATGTTTACAGCAGTTACATCCTGTTGGCTGTACATAATCTGTATTTTTTACTTTTGATTTTTAATGTGTTTTTCAAAATTTTTACAATGTGCACTATTTTAATCAAGAGTGTGTGCTTTTTTTTTTTTTTTTTTAAAGAATGTGAGGTAAGAATCTAAGTCCCGGTTTCCTCCTACTTGATCATAAAAATCTCTTTTTATCAAATTCTACTGAAATAGTATTTCCCGGGTCTGTCATCATGAAAGATAAACTTTAAATATTTTTAACAATTATTTTATAAAGTTATAATAAATTTCTAATTATAAAGTTAATTATAATCAGAAATATAGCAGAAATGTCTTGCCTGTTTTCTTTGTACATGTGTAATTTTACCTGCACTTTGAATCCATTAGGTGTGGACTGCATATCTGACAAGAATTGCTAACTTTGGACAAATGTGTTGGGCCTCTAAACAAATAATTAAAAAACCCCAAAAAACCTTGGGATGCAATTCCTTTGTCAGTAGCTAGCTAGTGCTTTCAGATCTCATTATTTGATCTTCTGATCATTTACGGCTCCTTAAAAATCCTACAGGGGACTCTAAGTGTGTCTTTTAATCTCAGGTAGGATGCTGGTCACCCACCGCTCAAGTATACAGAGGCTGGGCTGAAGGGATCGGTTCCCTGCACTTCCCAGAGTATCCCTTAGGCACTCAACAAATGCTAGCAGAATGGAATAGAAAAGAGTCTTGGTCTGGAAGAAGGTAGGGAGGGCATCAGGTTGCTGCAGAGGGGAGAGCCTTGTGCTGACAGACTGCATTCCTGCAGTTTCCAGGTGAGGGCCGAGCATTGTCTTTCTGGTACCTTCGCCTGGATCAGTGAGCAGATTGCATTTCACTTCAGTGGATTAAGGCTGGGAGTTTAGCTCACCAGTTCCTCCTCCGTCCTGTTTGGTTTCTCTCCCTCACACACACCTGGGGAGACATTGACCTCCTGGTCCCCTGAGGGAGGGGCTGTTTCCTGAGCTCTGAATTTTGTGTGTCTGAGACTTGAGCTGGCAAGGACACACCCTCCCAAGACCAGCTGGCTTTCCAGTGGGACATCCATCAGCCCTAAAATCCCATTCTCTCTGTTGGAGGACTCATAGGAATGCTCCTTATTACTCTGTTCCTCTTAAAAAGTCTGCCATTAAGAATTAAGCCAGTAACAACATAAAATTAAACTTCTCTGGTGTTGGGCAGGAGACTGAGCTCTCAATTTAGCCATATTTTGTAAGAATGGAAGGACTGCCCCTGTCGTCTTTCTAAAACGAAGCAATAAAAACCTCTATGTTTTCCAGGAATTTCTCTCTCCCAGGGACGCCTGTGTTTAGGCAGGAGGCTCTTACTTCCTGTCACAGGAATGTCCGTGGGGCGGGGGCTGTGGTTCAGGTACTGTCACGCTCCTTCTCTCACCGCTCATCCCTCCCAGAAGCTCCTCTTCTGGTCGATCTGGGACTTGTTCACTGATGAGCGGGTTTACCTGTCATCCTGTCTCAAAGATTTCTATCTGCATTTAGGTCTGGGAGACTATGGTGTCCGTTCATTTCTGAGAAGCCAAGGAGTTCTCCGGGGGGAAAGGTGGCCAGCACTCTGATCATCTTAGAAGCTCGAGGGAAGGCTACCAGTAAAGTGGGAATGAAGAACAGTTGTTCCTTTCCTGGTGAACCACAGACCACCTGGATTGACATCACCTGTGGAGCTTGTTCTAAAAAGAAAATTCCTGCCCCTCCCCACCCTGAATCTCCCTTCCTGGGGAGTGGAATTCTGGGATTTGCATTTTTAAAAAATTTTATTTATTTATTTGACAGAGAGAGACAGCCAGAGAGGGAACACAAGCAGGGGGAATGGGAGAGGGAGAAGCAGGCTTCCCGCTGAGCAGAGAGCCTGATTCCCAGCACCCTGGGATCATGACCTGAGCCAAAGACAGCCACTTAACGACTGAGCCACCCAGGTGCCCGTGGGATTTGCATTTTTAATCAGAGCCTTGGGGGAAATCCTTTTGCACACTTGTTGGGGGGGGGGGGCTGGGAGCCAAGTCTGCTTCTCTCCCTCCCAGGCTGGGATGCCTCTTATCACTGGGGGCTAAGTTTAGCAAAATGTTTTTCCCTATTTCCTCTGGGAGTAAGCTACAGAAACCCAGTCACCCTTGCAATGCATTCTTTGTGTTTTCTTCATTCTGTAGATATGTTTTGAGAACCTACTATGTGCTAGATACTGGAAAATCTCAAGAAATCCAAAGATGGCCTCCAAAGCTGCTTTTGGGGCCAGCAGCTGCAGTAGAACGGTGCGGAGTTTCATTTCCTTGTTCCCTGCCTTTTCTATTATTGCTCCTGTTGAAGGCTGTGGGCCAGGAAACCCTTTCAGAAAGTGGGGCCCTTGTCCAGTCCTCTCTCCTTAGTGGCAGAAACAGCAACAGCTGTCACAGCAGAGGTTTTTCAAGGATGGTGAGATGCACTAAGAAGAGGGACCGGCAGGAGGGTCAGGCTTGTTCATCTGCTTTTTTTGGCTTGGGTTCAGCACCCTGTGTTCGGACAGAAATTTTCAATATCTCAACCACGTCTCAATTTGCCCACGTGGTCCAAAATAGAAAAGACTTACCTAACGTCAGGAAGAAGCATCTGTCAGGGCTGGATATGTTGACTGGACTTTTGGGGATCCAGCCAGCTTCATGATCGTTTCTCCTTCACCCCCCAGCCACAACTCCTTCTCTCTGCCCAAGGAGGCCTGTTGCTGACAGCCATCCAGCTTCAGCGCACACTTTGTTATTTCGCGTTTCACTTGGGATAAACAGTTGCAAGAACAACTTGAGAAGTGTATTGCTCTGCACGGAGGAGGAGGAACACGGACTGGTCCCAGGAGAGGTAAACGAGGGAAGGAAGTCTATGAATAGTCTTCATCTAGGGATGTTGAGAATGTATTTTGAGACTTCTGGAAGCCTCGCCTCTGCTCCACTTTTGTTTTCTAGCATCTGTGGAGCATTTCTAAGTGCTTCCCTCAGAATGCTCCCTACAACCCATTTTACTGATGAGGAAACTGAGGCAGAGAATTACTCAGACTCACATAGAAATGCCAGAGCCAGGATTCATTCCCAAACCCTCTAGCTTCAATGTCTGCACTCTTAAATGCCTTGCCTTCTGCCCACCTCAGGGGATCCTACATTGCCCTTTATGTCCTTTTAATTGCCGGACTGCCATATTGCTCCTTTTCATTTCCTTCTGCCTGATTCTTGACCCACTGGGCCACCAGTCCTGGCACTAGAAGTCAGAAACCGCTGAATTCTGCATAAAACCTGTCCAAGGAGTAGAGGGACTCCCACAAGAAGGGGGATCTTTGCCCTCCCTGGCTTGGTAAGGAGCCAGAGGGGCCACGATATTGGCGGGAACCACCAATAGGACATAAAGGAGAGGCTTGCTCATTGGCTGAACATCAGGGAAAGGGTCGGCCTGCTAGCTCTGCCCACCCATGCTCTGAAGGCTCTAGAAGCACAGGCAGACAGGTGGAAGTGGGGCCAGGAATAAAATGGGGGATGAGCCCTCTTAAAGACAACAGCGGGTGACTGGGTGGCAGAGGGAAAGAGCAGAGACCTGCAGCTCTGAGGACAAATTCAAACACAGCTGATTGCCCTCGCCCTACGTATTCGCAGCTCCTCCGGGTGACAGCCGCCTCCTAGCAATGGGAATCAGGTGTCTAATAAAAGGGCTACGCCCACAGCAGGCTTTCAGCACCTGCTGGCTGTTGAGATCTCTTTCTCCCCTCCACAGGCCAACTCAGACTCCCTTTTTTCTTTCTTAGATCAAACTGCTGCAGAAGAATGAAAACTTCCTAGAGTGTGGCCTTGGTACATGCTGTTTAAAGTATGGCAATGGCCGGGAAAAAGATCTTGACCTGGATTATCTGGTGATTGGATATTTATTGTGACTTTTTATTTTTCTAGAAAGAAGCCATGTATGACTGGTAATCAGTAGAGATAGCATGCTTTGCCTTTGTCCATGCTGTGGCTGTGGATGAGGCTGATCTGAAGAATGGGTCAGTAAGGGTGGGCTGGGGTGGGCTTTTGGGCTTCTGTGCGTAGGGCCCTCCCTCACCTGGGTCCTGGTCACTCTTAACCTCTGTTGCTTTGGACACTTTTGTGCCCTGGGTACTTTTGTTTTGGCCGTATAGAGGGGTTCTGATTAATGTCCCCCCGATGTGTGACTTTGCCTTTTTATAAATAATCTCAGCTTTCTGCTATTTTATCCATAGGTTAAACCTGTGAGCCCACCATCTCAATTTGCTCATCTCCTAGGGGTTTGCCAACATCTTCATTTATAAGTCTTCTTCAGATTGCTTTCAGGGGTCTTTTGTTCTTTTTTCTACATTGCTGACTAGGATACAGAATTAAACCTAAAGTGAGCAATCATGGATCCCAGGATACCCCACGACCCCCCTCTTCTTTCTGGAGACTTGCCAGAGAGTCTCACCTTTCCTTCATGGTCTTTTTGTTAGTATTCAACCCACGTGACTTGCTCCCTCTGCACATGTGAACCATTTCGGCAATTAAAATTTCATGAGTTGCTGTACAAAATGCTGCAACTCAAGTCCAAGAAGGCAAATTCTGCTACGTTTCTTTCTCCCATCATATGGTTACCCTTTCCAAAACAAAAAAATAAGCTGTCATGTTGTTGCATTGTTTGTCCTTAAGCAAACGTTTTTGCTTATTGCCTGAGATTTTTACCATCCTAGACAAAGTTATAAATTATATTTTTACTTCTGACTGTTTTTGCTTTGCTAATTACAGACCTACAGGTGCTGGCTAATTTCAGGACCCATGTCCAGACACAGTTTCCACTCCATCCCCCCCCTCTGCTAGCCAATAAATCTTGAGAAATAATGAAACCTTCGCCTGATTTCTTACTCAAGTCTTTGAACATCCCAAACTTTTTATTACCTGGCCCGTTTGATTTGTAAAGGGCCTGGTTGTCCAACACCTGCTTTTTTGGGTTATTTTCCATCAGCTCTACTTGTAGAGTCTTTGAAGTGATACCATGGCATCCAATTTCTTTTATATAGAAAAGTCCTTATCTGGGAGTGGTGGTTTTTAGCCAGAGCTGCAAAGGTGGAACCTTTTAAAAATACAGATGCCCAGGCAGCCCCTCCCCACAAGGTACTGTGATTTAGTAGGTTTCCGTGGGCTCTGGCTGTCAAATGTTTTAAAACTCCCAAACGGGTTCTAAGGGCACCCTGGTTGAGAACCACATTCCAAAGGAAGTCCCAGGTCTGTACTAGCCTGATCAGCTCCC
This sequence comes from Mustela nigripes, assembly GCF_022355385.1. Lineage (NCBI taxonomy): Eukaryota > Metazoa > Chordata > Mammalia > Carnivora > Mustelidae > Mustela > Mustela nigripes. The sequence continues at coordinate 58,549,643 of NC_081569.1, read as the reverse complement.
GCAGACCCCTGGGCCCGGGTCCACAGACGCCCTGGGCTCTGGCTTCTATTAACTTGCCCCGCCTGGGGCAAGGTCCATCTGAGCTGGAGCGTGTGCATATGGGGAGGGAGAGGGGCAAACAGGGAAGGAGGGCTTTGTAGGTGGAGAGAAGAGCAGGATCAAGGGCACAGGGGGAGGAAAACAGAAGCTCAGCTCTGTTAGGGGGAAGAGCCAGGTGATGGGGCTGAGCACAGGCAGCCTGATGGAGAGTACTACGTAGTTTTGGGGGGGAGGCCAGCCCTGAGGTCTGGCCAGGTAACAGGCAGCAAATCCCAGTGACCTCACCTCTGTAAATGAAGCCAAGTCCTATCTTTCTTTTCTTCATTATGTCTAGTATAGACTCTTCAGAACCTAGAACTTTTTTTTTTAAGATTTTATTTATTTATTTGACAGAGATCACAAGTAAGCAAAGAGACAGGCAGAGAGAGAGAAGAGAGGAGGAAGCAGGCTCCCCACTGAGCAGAGAACCTGATGCGGGGCTCGATCCTAGGACCCTGAGATCATGACCCGAGCCAAAGGCAGAGGCTTTAACCCACTGAGCCACCCAGGCGCCCCAAACCTAGAACTTTATAGAGCAACCAAGAGTACACATTCTTTTCATGCTCTTTCTCAGGGGGATTATAATACTGATAGCTTCTTCCACACATTTTGCCCAGAGGCCTGGATTTGGCTAAAGTGATCTCCTGGATCTTAGCACCAGGGCTCTGGCCCTTTCCAACCAAGGCAACCAGTGATAGCAAACCACAGGTGGGACTCCCTATTCAGGATGGGGTTTCTGTCAATGCCTATTTTATTTTTTTATTTATTAATTTTACTTTTTTTGAATTTATTTAGTTGAGAGAGAGAGTGAGAGAGAGAGAGACAGCTAAAGGGGAACACGAGCAGGGGGAGTGGGAGAGGGAGAAGCAAATACCCTGCAGGGAGCCCGAGGCGGGGCTCGATCCCAGGACCCTGGGATTATGACCTGAACCAAAGGCAAATGCTTAATGGATGGTGCACCCAGGTGCCCCTATCTTAAATATTTCATTTTATTTTACTTTGTGTTTGGTGAGATCTATAGATTAACCTTAAAAGATGAAGGAGAGGATAAGGAACGAAGAGCACATTTATGTTTTAATCTTTCCCAGAAGGTACTTGGATGGGCATTATTATCTACATTTTATGGTCATGAGCATTGGGGCTTGAAAGAGGTTAAGTAACTTGCCCGCAGTCACCAGATAGTAAGTGGTGGAACTGGGGTGGAAAACCGGGTCCTTCTGGCCAGGAGCCCGGGTTTTTCCATTACACCTCTTCTGCCTGGCTGGGTAGAGGACTGGCCAGGGGCTGCAGAGACATCCCTGGTGAGGTTAAGCCTCGTTTGCCTTCTTAATCAGACACCCATTTTATGGCATGTCTGGGCTTCTTGGAAGATTGGGGGCATATTTAAGGCAACTGACAGTGGAGGTAGTGTCTGGGAGATTGATAATGAGGTGAAGTTGGTACCTTTACAAACTTCGCCTCTCGTGTGGTTTTGCCCAGGGCTGCCCCAGCACCCAGGGCTGACGCTCCCTCTGAGGCTTTGGCACTCCTCTGGGGTTTGGCCATCTCTCTCTCCAGTTTGGTCTTGTCTTCCTGCTTGGCAGCAGTGGAGGAGAGGGAAACAGGTGCCGCTCTGAAGATTTCCTTGAGCTGTTCCAGGTAATCCTTTTCTCGGGATGGTTCTGGCTGGTGTTCCCCTTTGTCAGCACTCCTGGGAGCCTCTAAGGGATGGAGGAGCCCACAGCATGGGTGTGTCTCCACCGACTAGGGTGCAGTCGGCTGGGTTTGGAGAACAATCTAATAAATCTCTGAGCTGCTACAATATAATTTCCATGAGGGCAGAGTCTAGGTCGTCATGTCTTTAGCACCTAACGGAGTGCCTGACATAGAGCAAGAGCTTTCAAAACAGTTGTTGAATAAACACAAGTGTTCTGGTTCTACAGGGACTTTTCTTCAAATGGTCCTACAGCAAGAGTTCCCCTGATCTACAGAGTGGAAAGGGATTAAATCCTCTGTGCCACTCATTCATATATATATATATATATATATATATATATATATATATATATATATTATATTATTTTACTGTTACTTTCCTTGTGTCATCATACAGTCTCTTTAAGATCTCTTTGTCCCTTTTAGTTCTCCAACCCATTCCCCTTGGTGAAGAAACAGAGAGACAGAGCACAAATAGGCAGAGCTACAGGCAGAGGGAGAGGGAGAAGCAGGGTCTAGGCTGAACAGAGAGCATGATGTAGCCATCTGGATGTCTCCTGGATTTTGATGCTTGTTCCCTTTGCCATATTAGGGAAATTCTCTATTATAATTTGCTCCAATATACCTTCTGCTCCTCTCTTTCTTCTTCTTCTGGGATCCCAATTATTCTAATATTGTTTCATTTTATGCATCACTTACCTCTTGAATTCTCCCCTTGTGGTCCAGTAGTTGTTTGTCTCTTTTGCTCAGCTTCTTTATTATCCATCATTTGTCTTCTATATCACTAATTCTCTCTTCTGCTTCATTTATCCAAGCAGTAAGAGCCTCCATTTTTGATTGCACTTTATTAAGAGCTTTTTTGATTTCAACTTAGTTAGATTTTAGTTCTTTTATTTCTCCAGAAAGGGATTCTCTAATATCTTCCATGCCTTTTTTGAGCCCAGCTAGCACCTTGAGAATTGTCATTCTGAACTCCAGATCTGACATATTACCAATGTCCATATTGATTAGGTCTCTAGCTCTTGGTACTGCCTCTTGTTCCTGTTTTTGTGGTGAGTTTTTCTGCCTTGTCATTTTATCCAGATAAGAATATATGAATAAGAGAGTAAAATACTAAAAGAGTGACAAAGACCCCAGAAAAATATACGCTAACCAAATCAGAAGAGATCCTAAATGGGGGGAGAAAAAAGGAGGGAAAATAAAATAAAATAAAATAGATAAAAAATTTATATATTAGACTGGTGAATAGAACAGTGCCACCCACTTAACTTTGGGTGTATTCTGGTCTCTTAGAAGAAACTACCTCCCAAATTTTTTAAGAAAGAAAAACATACATAAACAAAAATAAGAGTAAACATGAGGAAGGGATAGAATATGACTGTAAAGATGAAAATTAAAAAAAGATTCTGAAAAAGGAATTGATAAAATAAGTTGGTTGGAAAAGAAAAGGAAAGTGTAGAGAATTTGCTCAGGCTGGAGAATAGAACAAAGCCCTGTGCTAGATTTAGGGTATATTTTGATCTATTAGAAGAAATTGTATCCCAAAATCTTTCAGAACAAAAACCCTATATGTATACAAAAAATAAAGTTAGATACAATGAAGGATAAAATATGACTATAATAATGAAAGTTTAAAAAGATTTTTTTTAAAGAAAGGTATTGTTAAGATAAACTAGTTAAAAAACATTAAAAGAGGAAAGAGTAAAAGTTAAAAAGATTAGAATAAGAAAAAAATAAAATTAAAAAAATTAATTAACTTTACAAGACTAAAGAATTATGGAGAGAAAACCATGAATTCCATACTTTGCTTTCCCCTCCTCTGCAATTCCGCTGTTCTCCTTGATCAGTGAGCTTGGTCTTGGCTGGATTTCATGCTGATCTTCTGGGGGAGGGGCCTATTGTAGTGATTCTCAAGTGTCTTTGCCCAAGGTGAAATTGCATTGCCCTTGCCAGGGGCCAGGCTAAGTACTCTGCTTGGGTTTGCTTGAAAGCTTTTGTTCCCTGAAGCTTTCCGTAGAGCTCTGGAGGATGGGAATGAAAATGGCAGCCTTCCAATCTCCAGCCCAGAGGAGCCGAGAGCTTGGTGCCCCACTCCTCGGTGTGCCCTCAGAGAAAAGTGCTCAATCACTTTGGTCTCCCTGGTCTCTGGCTGAGCTCTGAGATCACTGGCCTGTGACGGAGCATTTCTGTCTATGATGCATGACCCCATTTGGAGTCTCCAAACCCAGTAGATTCCTGCCTCCAGAAGAGGAAGGTGAGTCTCCCTGGATCTGCCACTTGTGGGGTCCCTGCTTAAAGAGCAGTGGTATGACTGCACCGCAGATAACAGTTTAAGGTAACCTTTAAGGTAACCCTGAGATGAAGCTCACTCCTCGGCTTCCGTCTCTGTAGCCAGCTTCCCTGCTCTGATACCTGGGAGCTCTATTACACTCAGACACCCACGGTCTTTCTGTGACCCCACAGGTCCTGAGACCACACTGTCCCTGTGAAGGCTCCACCCCACTTAGCCTCTGGAGCAACTTCTAAAAGTTCTGATTTTGTGCTTCATTGCTACACCCCTTGCTGGGAGCCCCTCCCACTCCCCCATGGTCTATCTTCCCATCAATTCAGATTCACTTCCCTGCAGGTCCTACCTTTCAGAAAGTGATCAATTTTCTGTTTATAGAATTGCTGCTCTTCTTCTCTTCAATCTCCTGTTGGGTTTGTAGGTATTCCAGAATGGTTTAATAACTAGCTAGCTGAACTCCTGCTATCCAATGTCATCTCAGCATGCTGCTTCTCTGCCATCTTGCTTCCTTGGTGTTTGAACTATCTTGAGGGTGAGGGGAAGGACCTGAGAAAATGAGAATGCTTGATTTTTATTCCAACCTAGAAAACATCAGGGTCTTGGCGGGGAAATGGGGTCAGATTCTTTGAATGGCTTTGGTGTGGTTGGGCTCTGCTGAGAGTGAGAGCATATGCACAGGGGATGGTTTGAATATGAAGCATAACTTCACATCACTATTAGTTTATCCAGATATAAAACCTTACTTTTAAAAATCATTCCCTCCCCCCTTAGTATTAGAGCTGGGTTACTCCTTACTATTACCTCAAAATTCTTGGTGGTGTCATCTGAATGAGTTTCTTTTATTTGAATTCTTCTTCTCTAATGCTTGTGATGAAGGCCAGAGGATTTTAGGATTTTTGAGGTGGGAATGATCAAGCAAATTTCTTTTCCCTGAATTGTCAAAATAAGCCAAAGAAATCAGACATCTTCAAGAGTGAGGTTGTTAACTAAGGAAAACCAACTAAAGCAATGCAAATGAGGAGAAAACAGAGGAAAGCAGACTAAAATCACACACCTCCTAGATACTTAGCCACTGTAGTATGGAATTCCAGACCGCTAAAACGTACCTTATCATTGTAAATTAATACCGAATTCCACTCTAGATCAAGTTTGCCAAGAGGTCATTTTTGCCATCCTCAAAATACCCCATGCTGGAGATCTCACTGTATTTTATTTTATCGAAAAATGACACTGGCTGTGAGAGAGAAATTTTACTCAAATGAAATGTGACTTTTTTCTTGGATTTTCCTCATACATTCACCTCTGGGTCACTGAATTTCTCTTACACTTTATAGTTCTTCAAGTGACATGTTTGTGGACCATTTTAGTTTTATAGTATCCTGCTGTTTTCACTTGTTATATTGTGAATACTTTCCCACATCACTACATATGTTTCAAAAATATGAACTGTCATGGCTGTGAAGAATTCTAGGTTATTATTTTAGTTATCCTCTCTTTTGGAACATTTAGATGCTCCATAGGTTTTTAAATTATATTGCCACACGAGCCAACTCAAAACTCTGATTTCATCTCTCACTATTTCCTTGGACTGTCTTGGATGTGAGACCTTGGGGTCAATGTGTGTGATTTTTTTTAGGATTTTTTTCTTCTGTTGTGTTTTTGATCATGATCCAAGGAAATAGACTCCAAGCTAGAGATTTGTGGTAGGAAATTTACTAGGGAGTGCCCTCAACATCTGTGAGAGAGTGAGGGGAAGGGCTGGGCAGAGAAAGAAGTTGAGCTATGATGTATTACAATGACCTCAGCTGATCTTGGGGAGATCTGGAGTTTAGAGAACTCTTTACAGTTATCCCAAAATGAGGCACAGGGACTGAGCTTTTGGACCCTGGCCACTCACTGGCTTCAGGTGCCTCCTGAAGGGAGGGAACAGACATGACCTTAGGTGAGGCATCTCCCTCGAGCCAAGGGCAATTCTTGGAGAAGGACCCCACTGCTAGCTTCTAGCAGCTAATGATCCTGGCAACTGGGGGAATGAATCCTCAGAACTGAAGTGGGGAATCAGGTAACATATCACAGCATCCACTGAAATCACTCCTTGCATCTCTTGGATCCACATGTACCTTTTAAAAAATAATCCTATCTGGGAACAGAGCCTCTAGAATTACTGGCCAACCTTGTTTCCTAGAGAAACATACAAAAGGAAGTTTAATGGGAGAAATTATAGTATTCATCAAAGCACCTGCTCTCAGGGACACCTGACACTCCATCAAATCCTTCCTCTACAATCCACTGTAGATTCACCTCCCCCTTGGCTAAGAGTTCTGATGGTCCAGGGGGATACCTGGTGGGTGACCCAGATCTTTAACCTTGAAGGAGATGAGCTCCTGGTTATCATGCTCTTCTCAAGCCATGACTCCTGCTCTTATCCATTTACCAGTATAATTGGTTAGGGGATTAACATGAGATGCCCCAGAGCTCCTTCTCTTTGCCAAACATAGTCTTCTCTATCCTCATTGTTTCACAACAGCCCAGCCTTCTTCTGATGATCGTGGTCAGTTGTTCCTGCAAGGATGATGACTTTTCTTGTCTGTTGATCTCTCGGCAAAAGAAGTCCAAAGTGTCTGGGTAGCAGCCTTAGCTTAAAGTTTAGTGGGATTCCAGCAATGTCCCTGGTGGAAGTATTTACATTCTTGGAGCCAGAATCTCTATATCCTCAGAGCCAGGAATTTGTGGAAGGCCTATATTCCCTGGGTAGGTCATTGGGTGGAGTGGTAAGTGGAACTACCATATTCTTGTCCTGCCTGAGCCATGTGCTCTATATAGAGCGGGCTCAGTATCATGTACTACCCATTGATTAAGGGGGTTCACTGCATCCTGAAGGATGATACTCCATCCTTAAGCATAAACAGTAATGTGCTCCAGAAACACCCCCAAAGGCTGTTTCTTCACCCTGTAAAATCAAAAGCTTCTGGGTGGTACAGTATGTGACAAGACCAGCAGATCCCATGATCATGTGCTCATTATTGTTCCTCCTCTGTTCTAAGTGAGCTCCTTGGTATGATGGGATAGTGTGAGGACTCCATTGTTAGTGAACTGAACATGAGGCAAGCCCTCAGCTAGTGATGCTGAATGAGGGTCTATTGGCAGGAAAGGCAAATTCACACCCTCAGTATGTGCTGCTTTCAATCAAGATAGATTGCTCACCCTCATGTAGAAAAGGTTTCAGTGTAGTTAGTCTCTTTGAAAGATGGTTCTTTATACTGGGATGTGGCAATGACCTCTGTGCCTATAGCTGGACATTCAGCAGCAACAGTAGATAGGTCAGCTTTTATTGCAAGTTGGTCTTATGTGTAACCTCCATCCCTGCCACCAAGACTACTCTGTTGATATGCCTGTTATACCAGCACTAGAGTGGCTAATGAGAGAGGCTGTCTGACATCAGTTGGCCAAGTCATTCTGTCTACTTGACTGTGAAGTGCCTCATCCCTGGTGAGTGCCTTTTGGTGGGATTAATAAGGGTTACAGAAATATCTGCACTTCATGGCTGGTTCCATATTCTTTTTCCTCAGACTGCCTTGTCCCTTATCTCTTAATCTTTCTTCTTTCAGGTCACCAACAAACCAGCCAGGTTATTGAGCACTGCTTTAAGTCTGTATGTATTTCACAAAGTGAGGGCCAGGTACATCTCCCAAAGTCCATTGGGAGGATGCCCTCTCACTACTCTCAGGGTCAATCTTGAGTGGGACTGAGAACCCTAGAGTCCATTTCTGGCTTGTACTTATCAGGCTGACCCATCTGTGAACAAAGTTTGGCTTCTTTTTTCCTCCTCCATCAGCTGGACATCAGAGCCCCCACCCTGCCCCACAGCCATAGGAACCACTGTTGAATGACTATATATCCATCAGTCTTCGAAGGGTTGGAGTAAATGGCCATAACACCCTTTAGAAAAGACAGAGGTAATTGGCACCTCATATGCTGACTGTGGCATTGCAGGAGACTTCTGTTTGGGTACCTGGCCTTTCCCGCAGTCAAAAGGTAGAAGATCTGAAAACTGGTTTAGCTCTGGAAACTGGGCGAAAGATCACAGCTTTTTCTTAGGTGGTTGCCTTTAGCTTCCTGATCATCCAGTCCTGGTTTCTTTCAATAATACAGATTGAGAAATGTTTGCATCGACAGCCCATCTTTCTTGCCCTTAGGGATTCCATGTTCTATTAATCATTCCATAGCTCTTTCTGTGTCTGGCATCACGGCTGCCCCACCAATTTAGCTGCTCAAGACAATTACCATACTCTTCTCATTTCTGGTCAGTTAAGTGCTACTATTTGGCCTCTATGATGTCTATTATTTCTTGTCATCTCCATTGCATTCAGGGGGCCCAGTCCTGTACCCACCTGCTCTGGTCAGCTCAGCCAACAGAGGACAGTCACTGCTATGCTTCTCATTGCTGCTGCTGCTCCCCCCAGTACATTTCTCATCACTCTGATGAATGCAGTGTCCTCATGGCCACCTGCAGAACATAATCTGCTCCTAGGTGTTCCAGCTTCATTGTCTGCTCTGCCTCGTGCCTGCCTCTTTGAACCTTAGATCTCTTCTTCCATAACATATCATCAGTAGTCTGGCTTTTCTGTGGAAGTTACTGTCAACCATTGATTTTATCTAGATTCCAAGAGCTGTTCCAGGAGAATGTTAACCCTGTCAGCCCAGGCGCTCACCAGGATTGATAAACCCTGTGTCAAAGACAGTGTTTTCATAGAAATGATCTTTATATGATCTTATATTCATGTTCTACTCTCCTTGATGCTGCTGTCTCAGGATCCAGTCCCAGTTAGAGTTGACCTACTCCTGCAGCCCCTTTGGGGTAGGGTCTCTTTCCTTTCACTGTAGATTTGGCTCTTTCCTGGTCAGGTTAGGTTGCCACTTGACTCTCTGGTGACCAGGAGGAGAGATGGGCTAGATCCTGACAGGAGACCATGTTATCTTGCCAGGCAGAGACTCCTGCGCTGTCTTCAAGTAAGGGAGGAACATTAGCTATAGTAGGAATGAGGATCACATCAGTTGTGTTATCTCTAAGAAACAATTTCACTTCTATGCCAGTTTCTTTCATTCATCTTCATCCTGTCTCTGATTTTGATCCCCCCGCCCCCTGCCTTTTCAAAAGTTTGACTTCTCATTTTCCTGATGTATTGTAGTGACTCTTCCTCTTCAGAGGACTTCCTCAACCCTTTAACTTCCCTTCCAATAGAATAGCCTACTTCCATTTCTCTCTCTTTCTCTCTCTCTCTCTCTCTCTCTCACACACACACACAGGCACACACAAACATACAAAGAGTCCTGGTGAAAACAAACATCATATAACTTGGCAAGCTGCTGGAGCAGTTTTTCAGTAACAACAGCCTTTTCCTAGAGTGGGCTTCTTAAGTGAAATGGCCATCTTCACAGCGCTCATTGGCACCCTTCGGCTCATTGGCCTAGTGCAGTAGCAAGATACATTTTAGCTGTGCTCTCCACTCCGACGTTAAATTGCAACAAGGGAACCCATTAAATCTTTTTTTTTTTTTTTTTCACTTTGTCTCCTTTCTTGCTCTATTCCTGTTACCCTCCTTCCCTTAGGCCATCCATAGTTCTTTGGAAATTCTTGGAAAATAGCTGCCAGCAGTCTAGCTCCTCCAAAGTTATTGGTTTGTTGTCTATCCAGTAAATAGAAAACTTGGAAACATTTTAGAGAATTTCTCACCTTTCCTACCTTCCAGTCTCTGTAGCAAGGCCAAACTGGGATTCCATTCCAGAATATGAACACAGGAAATAAGCTTAAGGAACCACCTAGGCCTGTTGGTTCCTGGGCATTCTTGGGATTGGAGAATGTTTCTGTCTGGCCAAAAATGCTTAGCTGGCTGCCAGCCTTGGAGGGCAAGGCAAGGACAGTTCTAAAGACAGAAGTAAAACTGTACCCTGTGTTCTGAGTCTGCCATTAAAACAAAACAGGAAAAGACACATGTCTTTCAGGTCCTGGGTTAATTCTGTATAAAGATGAAATGCTGTAAAAGGTTTCACAGTCATGAAGGAACTTTTTCCATGAGCTGCCAAACTTCTTGTGGTTGTCTTTCCATTGAGAAAGTTAAAAGTTCAGTCTTCGCGATTTTTGGGTGGCCATTCAGCTCAACAATGCAGAAGCTTTGTTTCATTTATGTATGGCCTTGTGGCCTTTAACCCAAGACGAGGCAACTTTCTGTTCATTCTGAGATCATATCACACCTGGTTTGCCAAAATGGCAAGAGCTTTTCTCCCTGGGAAGATGTGGTATTTGGTTTCCTCAAATTGTTTATGGGACACAAAAAATTAGGGAATCAGAAGATATGGTTTTACAACTTTTTCCCCCCAGCACACTTTGAGTAAATGTATTAATGTTTTTCTAGGAGAAGTAATCTATTTCTTTATTCACAAAAGATAAGCTATCAGAGAATAACTTACCAGAAAAGACAATAACACTTTAGGGTGAGGATGTTGGTTCTCTCTCACTCAGAAGGCTTTCTATTCCCACAAGGTTTTCAGCTAAGCCTTAGGAATCTGGAATGCAGTGGGATTGGCCCACATCATGGGCAAGCCCTAGTGAAAAATGTCTCCAGGGACTGCTCATCCTTACATAAAGGAGGCAGAGTCATAGACCTATGAGTCTTCTCTCAAAGACTTTGTTGATATCCAATGAGGGGGGCACCTGCTATGGTTGACTCCCGAAAAGGGAAGAAAACAACAGGGACTCCAAACCAACACTCTTGGTAAATCTTTACCAACAAGGGGTTCTTGGTGAAACAAAGAATGGCTTTTCTGCATTTTGACAGAATGAGTAAAACAGCTAATTCTTGCCTATTCTTACTTGCCTAATTACCACATGCTCTCTGATCAAGCTACAGGTGTAGGCTACAAATCCCCAAATCTCCAAGGGTTAGACTATGGCCAATGACTGCAATTTGGCCATAGATGGTCACTACCATGTAAACTTAGAAAAAGTATGATTAAGGATATACAAGGCTTGAAAATCTCTTTTGGTTCCTTTGCTTGATTAATTTGAGCCTGTGAGGGCAGACGGACATTCTCATGAGAGGGACTGTGGAGATATTTATACTTGGCATCCTTCATGGATTCTACCATAGGTCAGATTATCAATATTACTTCTTATTAGTATAGTGAATTCTGTTCATTAGCACTTTTGGAAGGCCTACTGTGTGCAAAGTATTTTCTAAGCATTGTGGAACATACAGTATATTGAGTAAGGAATACTTCTTGCTCGTAGGCAGTTTAAAGTGTGTGTGTGTGTGTGTGTGTGTGAGAGAGAGAGAGATTGAGAATGAAAGAAAATAAATTGCATAATTCTCTAGAGCACCAGATTTGCTTTCTATTAGTGATACTGTAGTCAAGTGTTTAGTAGATGGGTTTTTGCATGGGACATGATTTGTTCTTTGATCACAAAGCCAGATGGGTATCATGTGGAGTCTAGTGGAGATTAGACTTCGGAGTTCTAAATTCCAAAGGTTATGGAGCTATAGGTGAAGCTCAGCAAGAGTAAGACTCCCACAGCCCGTCTCTGGTCCAATCTGGGGAAATGAAGCTCTTCCACTAATGGTCAACTTGTCAGATTTTCTTTTGTATTTCGGTTGTGCTGTGGATTCTGCCTTCCTGTGTGGTTCTATCAAGATGGAGAAGGCTATGGCTTTGTCTGACTCCAGGAACAATCAGTCTATCCCTTCCCAATAGAGTAGCTGGGCTTGGAAATAATCTGACCGAAAGGGAGGATGTTATCACTGACCTTAAAATGTGGACCCTTCTTTCTGGCCACTACTCCTTATCTGATAGCTCTCCTTTCTCCTCCTGTATACACCCCACTTACTCTTTTCTTCATGAGTATGTGAATTCTCCCCTGGAGCTGGAAAAATCCCACGGAGCTCGTGTGCATAGAGCCTATGCAAAGTCCAAGAATGTGAGGATCTGGGGCGGACCTGGACCAGGGACCATGTTCACCTATCCAGATTGGCAAAAGGCAGGGAGGCTGGAGGGCATCTGCAGATCATCCCTGTATTGAGAGTGGGGAGAGAGGGCAGCAGAAGTCAACACTGGAGTGGTATCTAATGTCAGATTCGAGAGCATGGCAAGCTTTTAACAGGGAGGATGGACTGTTAGTCAGAATGGGGCAAGATGCCAAATGTGGGTCCCAAAAGGAGCAAGTAGGTGAGTACTGATGTGATGAGACCAAGCAGGGCACCGAGGTCTATTTTCATACAGGGTCAGGCCTGCCAGACGTAGGAGCCCAACAGGAAAGATAATGAGGATATTAAATCACTCGGTCCGGAAGCTCTTCCTGCTCTATGAGCTTCTTCTTGGCTTCAGACCCTTTTTTACTCTAGACTGTGGTCAGCTACTAATTCCCTTCTCCAGGGAGGCAGTATAGGGGTTGAGCCCAGGGATCTGTATTTTAATAAGCATCCAGGTAGGTTTATACATGCTAAAGGTTTGAATAACCACCTGTTCAGCCCTGCCATTTGGTATCACTCCAAGTCTTTGCCCCTCTGGCTTATCTTGTTCTTCAGCCCCTGAGGACCCGGGGTTGGAATGCCCTCATCATGGTGTATTAGACACTGCTGAACCCCACCTGGAAGGAGGGATCCTAACCCTGTATGTGCCTGTTTCATTTGCTTCCTTGTCTCTGGTCCCACACTCTATCCTCAGTCACCCTTTGGGGGGACCCACCCTCTCCTGGAATGTATGTCAGCTGCTTTCAGAGGGACCAAGAGCCACCCTAGAATTGGAAAGCATTACTTATTGTTTCCTTCCATGCAGAAAGGGAGGTAACCATGCGACATTCAGCAGGGTAATTGAAAACAGGTTGTTACGGCTTTGGTCACAAATGGGAAAAATGTCTAGTGTCCACTTCCAAATAGGAGTGGGGGTAGCTGGGAAGACAGCAGCCCAGTCATTAAACAGAGCAGATAAACAAAAAGAAGTCTTGACTTTTTCCTGCTCAGTTTCGTGATTTTTAAAGGGCAATAAAATATAGGGTTTATAAAAAAAAAAAAAAATAAAGGCCAGCTTTAGCAGTACCATTCTGGAAGGGCCGTTACAATCTTTTGTTCTGATGGGATCTTTGCACAGGCGGCAGAAGGTGAGGAGGGTCTTGCTTTGCCACCAGTTCAGAGGTGGGGATCTCCCCTGAGCTGCCTGCCTGGAGAAGGGGGTGCAGACACCTCTGTGAGTTCCTGCTGACAAGAAGGGGTTCTGGGTGGGCGGCCACTGCTTATGTACTGACCAGAGGGAACACATGTCTCCCTGCCCAAGGTGTACTTCACCTTCATGTCTGATGTGGCTTGGCAGGCGAGAGGACTTTGGGAGGCCCATTGACTGAAATCGTGGTAGAACTCCATGTTTCAGAAACCCAACCAAAGGGGATTGCTTTATTTTATTTTTATTGGAGTGTCATCAAATCTAAGGTTGACCTTGCTGAGAATATGGCCCTTCTGTCGTGTCTTGTTGCCTATCGCTCTCCAGTCTTGTGAAAGCAGGGAAGAACTAGAAATGTTCTCTCAAAGAGGCCTTCCAATAAAGAGTCCCCAGACTCTTTGCTCTGGGCTCACTTGTGTCCTTGTTTTTCAAAGGCTGCAAATGAAAAATTAGAAAAAAAATTATATACATTCAGAGAAGTAGGAACAAAGAGGCTTGTGAGGTTGGAGGGCCACTCCTGGGGAAGGAGCTCCAAGAATGGGAAGGCAGCAGAGAATGAGGACTGGCTCTGTCTTCTCAGGGTGTGATAGCCTGGCCCATTGTTCCTAGAAGCTTAGATTCCCACAAAAGGATTTTAGAGCCTCTGTGACACAGCCTAGGGAAGGATGTGACCTTAGCTTTGCATCTCATGCAAATCTACCATGATTCTTACATTTGGTTGGTGCTCAAAGTATAATTGCTGAATATCTGCCTTTTAATGGGCTTTTTGGTTCATTTGCCAGCATGGGACTATGCTCTCTTTGTTTCATTCATTCATGCATTTGGCAAACATGAAATAATGGTTGGTAGGCATCCTACTCTTTCCTCCTTGTAAGACTGAGTCAGAGGTACCCCAAGGACAAGGTCTCCTGGCCTCTTCCCAAAAGAATGGTTCCCTCAGGTTCATGGGCACGTTTTTCCTATGCACCAAATGAGTGAATGAATGAATGTGCCAGAGACAAAACTGGCTCTCTCTCTCTCTTTTAAAGATTTTATTTATTCATTTGAGAGAGAGAGAGTGAGCACAAGCGGGAAGGAAGGAAAAGCAGGCTCCCTACTAAGCAGGGAGCCAGACATGGGAGCCCATCCCAGGACCCTGGGATCATGACCTGAGCCAAAAGCAGATGCCCAACCAACTGAGCCACCCAGGTGTCCCCAGACCAGCTTTCTCTAGAGCATTGTCTTGTTCTTCACAAGTTTCTAGGGCTTTTGAAAAACATGTTGCCTATTTAATGGGCAGCACATATCCACCTTTCTCTGAAAAGAAAGCCTTAAAAAAAAAAAAAGCCTCGGGGTGCCAGTGTGGCTTAGTGGGGTAAAGCCTCTGCCTTCAGCTCAGATCATGATCCTAGGGTCCTGGGATCGAACCCCACATCGGGCTCTCTGCTCAGCAGGAAGTCTGCTTCCTCCTCTCTCTCTCTGCCCGCTTCTCTGCCTACTTCTGATCTCTGTCAAATAAATAAATAAAATCTTTAAAATAAAAAAGCCTCAAGATGTCTTCTACCCCTATTATACTAGGAAAACAAATCTCTTCTTCTAGAGCATTTCTGGCCATTCAGGCTTACTTGGCATTCGTAGCAGGGAGAGGTCAGGGCTGAAGATGTAATGTTGGGAATCATTAGTGGTATTCAAGTCACAAGACTAGTGAGATCACCAGGGGAGTGGACATAGAGAGAAAAGAGAAGAGATCAGCAGGGGAACTGTAACATCACGTGGGTGGGGAGACAGGGAGAAACTGGTGAGGGAGACCAATTAGGAGCAGCCAAAGGGGCAGGGGAAAAACTAGGCATGAGTGTTGGGGGTTGTCCTAGAAGCCAGAAGAATAGATTTCAAGGATGAGGAAATGGTCAGCTTCAAGGAATACCACTGAGAGGTGTCGACAGAAGAGAAGCTGTGTCAATCATTCCACAATGGGAAGTTACTGGTGACCTTTGAAAGGGCATTTTTGGTGGAGACATAGAGGGGATGGCCAGATTGGAGTGGGCGCAAAGAGTTCACTCATCCTCATCCTTGCTGCGTACAATCATGGACTAACTCAAAACTGCAAAAGCCTCCGGTCAGGGCAGATGGTAAATCACCCTGCCCACATTACGTCCTCTTATATCCTACCTGGAATTTTCTATGCATTCCTAGTTGATGGGGAGTATGCACCAAGCTCCGACCCTCAGGAGCCATGTCATCAAATTTTGAGATTATAGCAGTTATGGCAACGCTTTGGAATGAAGGCTTCAGCCTTTAGGAGGACATAAAATGTTTACATAGGAAGTTAGAGATCATCCAGATTGAGTCCTTCTGTTTTACATACGGGGAAGTTGAGGCCCAAATCCTCAAGGTGACTTATCGAAGGTTACACAGCTGCTCTGAGGCTTTGCCTCTCTTCTTCCACCCCAGTGTACCTGGCAGATGAATGTCTCTACTTTTTAAAAAAATTTATTGATTTATTTATTTGAGATCAAATGAGAGGGAGAGAGAGTGAGCAGGGAGGGATTGATGGAGACAATCTTCAGACTGCTGAGCGCAGAGCCTGACCACTCGGGGCTCAATCCCAGGAGCCTGAGATCATGACCTGAGCTGAAACCAAGAGTTGGGTGTTCAATCAACTAAGCCACCCAGGCATCTCTGAGTGTCCCCCAGATTACTGGGGACAGATCTCTTATTTCTACCATTTCCTTTGGATACCCAGTTTGAGGCCATCAAATTCTCTTTATAAATAAACTACCCAGATTGCAATGTAAGCCAGTTTTCCATAAAAAGGATTAAACCTACTAAGGTCTAAAAATATTGGGAAGGCCCTAGTCAGGCAGCCCATTCCTTGAGAAAGTCGAAGAATCCTCTGGTCCAGGATTGGACTCGCATTCAGAAAACCCTGGGCTGCGTCTCAGTGTCCTCTTCCTTGTACTTTCCTGTGATGTAAGCAGAGTCTGTTTGGCTGGCTTCCCCAGGCTTATTCCTTCATGGATGGTGGCTGGCTATCTCTGCCTCCTGCCAGTTGGTGTTGTCATTGCTGGAGGGGGTCCAGGTTGGACTCTGCTCATGTGATTAGAGTTTGCTGGTGGTGAGGGCGTTCACCTACTGGGCCTAGATCCAAAGGGAGGGTGAGAGCTCGGATACTCCTGCAAGGAGTTACAGATTCTTAACCAGGAGCAACAATGAGCCCTTTAGGCTAGTCATCTGCTGATTTGTCCCTGGATTCTCTTTCCATCCAGATATGCAAGGACAAGTCCTCACCCTGCCTTCTGAGAGGATTCCAGGCAGTGATTGAAAAGCTGTCAATTCCAGGGCTAAGCCTGTGCCTGAGCCCCCTTCCCTAGCCCTTCATGACCATGGAAGATGTAAGATATAAACTTGGGGCTCCTTAGAAGTAGGAGCACTGAACATTGATTTAAAATCAGTTTCTAGGGACACCTGGGTGGCTCAGTTGGTTAATCCACTGCTTTCAGCTCAGGTCATGATCCCAGAGTCCTGGGATCGAGTCCTACATGGGGCTCCTTGCTCAGCCAGGAGCCTTCTTCTCACTCTGCCTGCCTCTTCCCTTGCGTGCTCTCTCTCTCTCTTTCTCTCTCTCTGACAAACAAAAAAATAAAATCTTAAAAAAAAATAAAATCAGTTTCTATATTAATCACAAGGAGGGATTACTCTTTCGCTCAATAGCTGGATATTGAATGAAGGAATTAGGGAGACACTAAAGCAGTGGTTCTCAAGCTGTGCTTCCCATCAGAGATATCTGGGGGAGCTTCTGAGACCCTGAGTGCCCACCTCACACCCCTACCAATTAAAGAAAAATTTGAGAAGTGATACCTGGGGGTCTTTTTTTTTTTTTTTTTTTTTTTGGTTAAGACTCCCCAGGTGATTCAATTTACACCCACTTTGACATTCAGTCTGATACATCAGTTCATCTCAAACTTTCCTATACAGAACAATCACCTGGGGGTCTACTGAATGCCAGCTTCAAAGTCAGTGGTTCTGAGGTACAGCCTGGATTTCTCTTCTGACCAACTCCTCAGTTTTATTGAGACTGCTGGTCTACACCTTGAGTAGCAAGTTGTTGAAGGGTCATTAGCAATAAGTTGAGGTGTTTGCTGCTGAGTGACAGAGGAGAGGCAGAGGTGGAAAGAGCTGTGAGAGCTTCTGGAAGGACTCAATCCCTCTTCTGGGCCCTGAAGGAAAGGCAGACCCCAAGGAGATGGGGGGAGAGGGAGAGATAGAGAGAGAGAGGAAGCCTCCTCTGCTGCTGCTCAGGTCCAGGTGTTTGAGGCCCTGGAACATAAAACATGAATAGAAATACTGAAGAAAGCTGATTGAGGATGAAAAATCTCTTTCTGCAGTATGACAGTCTTAGGACTTCAGTGTTGGAAGGCCCTGGAATGATGATCTGGTTCGATGCCATCTTTTTCTTTTTTTTTAAAGATTTTTATTTATTTGTCAGAGAGAGATCACAAGTAGGCAGAGAGGCAGGCAGAAAGAAAGAGAGAGAGAGAGGAGGAAGCAGGCTCCCTGCCTAGCAGAGAGCCCAATGCGGTACTCGATCCCAGGACCCTGAGATCATGACCTGAGCTGAAGGCAGAGACCTAACCCACTGAGTCACCCAGGCGCCCCCCAATGCCATCTTTTTGTTGCAGATGAGAACACTGGAGTCCCTCAGACTGTGTGGCCTCAGTCGCTGAGCCTGCTAGTCAAGGGGAAGTGTAAGATGGGTGGGGAGGGGAGGGGAGGGAACGTGGGAAGGAGTCACAGAGCACAGAGGCATCTGAGCTGGCTGGTTGGTCCCCAGAGTGCATTTATCATGTAGAAAACTATGTGACACACCATCCGCCTAGGCCAGTGAGCACCCCTATCCACCACATGATGCCAAACCTCCAAGATCCAGAGATAAATGAGCCCCCTCTCCACCTTTGATTTGCTCCTCGGGGCTGGAGAGAAGATGGATAAATATCACAGCATCCACATTGAGATCCAACACTGGAGGCTGGGCAGACATGTGGGCCCAAGATGGAAGGCTACAAACTATCCCTAGGCCCCTTCTTGGTTTCCTCTTCTCTAGTCCTCTGGCCCTCTGATGCTCTTATTACTCCCACTCTTTTCCTTCCCCAAGTTCAGGCCTAGTGGAGGTGGTGGACATTAGAGCTTTCTATTCAGAACCAGATGTATGCTGACTCCACAGAAGCATCCCCCTGCCCCTCAGGTTCCAGCATAGTTGACAAGAGAGACCAGTGGGCTTTGACAGGGAGCGAAGACTCCTCAGCTTCAGACTCTCACAGTCATTGCCCCAAGGAGTCCAGCAGCAGGACCCTGTCTGAGGGGAGAAGGGTTGTGTGCTCTGGAGGGGGCAGGAGTGACAGGCAGAGGTTGTGCAGCACCGCCCACTCATGGGGAGGCAAATGGGGAAGGCCCACACTTGCAAGCTCTAAGTAGCACCACAGACACAGAACTAGTTAAGGGTTATTTTAAGCTCTCATTTAGGGTGGGAGGGAACAATATCAGGTGTGAATGAGGTAGAGAGTTGGTTCTTTTTTGTGCTCTGTTGCCTTGGAGGTGAGAACCCACAGAGGTGAGTGCTCATAGGTGCTGTCTTCAGAGCTAAGCACAGATACCCACAGCTGCCTTCTTGTTCCTTTGGCTCACTTTCCTACTGGCTTCCATTTATTTTTCCATAAATGTGCTTTATGGCTTTGGGACCCCCGTGCCAAGGCAAGTACACAGTTCCTTCAGGCCCCTGGGGTTCTCTGCTGAAATTTGGCCTGAGCTCCATTATCAGATCCCAATATTACCATTTCCCAAAAAGCTATGGCCTGCTTAGCTCTTGTGCTAAAAGACAACTCCCCTCCAGAGCAATGCGCTGGTCCAAAGAAATCATTTGGAGAACACTTTTAATATGTGGATATTAATGCGTGAAATCTATGTTAATATGTGAAATGGGATTGTGAATGCCGATGAATGGGGAATGATGAAGGTCCAGAGGCAGGTTGAGGGGCGGGAGGAGAGGTTCAGGAGGAAAACCACAGTGGACTTGGGATGTCACGGGAGAGCTGGGGTAGGGGAAATGGGTTGGTGTTGTCACAGATGTGGAGCTGGGACAGTAGATAGGGTAGGTTTTGTCATAGAGAAGGTGCGGTCTCATGTGCACTGAAACAATGTCTAACATCTGCACAGATGTCCCAAGCCCTAAACACTCAACCACCTGTTATAATGCTCCTCTCATTCTTGATTTCATCCTCATTTCTGCTCCGGTCCTAGATTTTCAACTGCTCCTCAAAAGCTTCCTCACTTAGTCTGTAACTGCTTTCCCCTCTTTAGGAAGAATGGGAGTTGGCAATTTTATATTATTAAATGGATGTGCAAAGGAAATGCAGTTTAGAATTTTTTGGGTAATGGATCTAATCTGGCTCTAACACCTTCACCAGGCTGGAGAGAAGAGAAAAACTTTCTTAATATTTCAACTTGCTAATTGGAGCATCCAAGACTCTTCTGATTTAAAAGTATATTTTGGTTTACAACAATTGCTTTTGGGGCACCTGCGTGGCTCAGTTGGTTAAGCGTCTGCCTTTGGCTCAGGTCATGATCTCCTAGTCCTGGGATCGAGCCCTGCATAGGGGTCTGTGCTCACTGGGGAGTCTGCTTCTCCCTCTTCCGCTTCTGCTGCCTCCTACTCATGCATGCTTTGTCTTTCTCTCTTTCTCTCAAATAAACAAAATCTTAAAAAAAAAAAAAAGACACCTTTGGAGAAACATTTTTTTGGATAAATTCTCGACCTTTCAGATTTCTACTCCTTCCTTTTCTCCTCTCCAGGGATGTGGCTGTGAGGTCTCACAGGGGTCAGGAGTAGGCCTCAGTTGCTTGTAGGCTTGCACTGACCCTTAGGTCCTTTCTGCCTCCTGCAGCCAGGTGGTAGACGGGTCTGGACACTTCTAGAATTTTAGGTACCCACTGATGAAGCCCACTCCTGTGGTGATTTGCTGAATTGAATCATACTTTGCTGAGAACCCAGCATCTTCTATTCCCTTGGTAGGTTATACAGGACCTTCTGCTCTGACTGGATTTTTTTTTTTTTTGAGCTGTCCTACTCTCTCTGATTTATTCTCTTCCCTCAGCACCCCCAACCCAGGGTGCCATGTCCAGGAAAAGACATTAATCCTGCTGCTCTTCTCCTTCCTGTGGAACCAGGGAGCTATCTTTGGTGAGGAGAGAGAGGTATTATGGGTTCAGTTGCCTCTGCCTCCAAAAAAGATACATGGAAGTCCTAATCCCCAGTACCTCAGCATGTAACCTTATTTGGAAATTGTGTCTTTACAGGGAATTAAGTTAAAATGAGGTCACTGGGACGGACCCTAATCCAATATGACTGGTGTCCTGACAGAAAGGGATAAATATGGGGAATTTGGACGCAGAGACACATAGAGAGGGGAGATGGCCTGAAGTCACAGGGGAGGGCAGCCATTTAGAAATCAAGGAGAGGGGCCTGGAACAGATCTTCCCCTCACAGCCCCTCCCTCAGAAGGAACCAACCTGCTGACATCTTGATCTCAGACTCCTAGTTTCCAGACTGAGGAAAAAAAAAAAATCAATTTCTGTCATTTAAGCCACCCAGTTTGTGGTTCTTTGTTATGGCGGCCCTGAGGAACTCATAAGGGAGGAACTGACTTCCTTTCTTTGTTTTTTCCCCCCGTCAAGTGAGTAAAGTAGTTCTTCAAATTCTAGTAGTCTGCTCTTCTGTCAGTACTGTGGACTCTGGACACTGAATCATAAGACCTCCTTGGAAACCCTGCTGGTTGGGATTGATGTCTTTCATATGTGTCGAACAAAGTAATTTCAAAGGCATTAAGAAGGAAATATCCCTTTCCTTTTTAAGGACGATGTATGATTCCAGGCCCCTCCATGAACATGCAAATTATTTATCATTGTTTTGGCTTAGAATGTATGTCCACTTAATCCTGGTTCTGCTTGATCAGATCAGGCTGCTCCCATTTCTAAAGCAGGATGGCAGGACCTCAGGCCAGGCCTCTGCTTGCCTCCGTGGCTGAAGCAATGCTTCTCGAATGTTCCGCAGCTACCCAAGGGAGACTAAGTGATGGTGTGATGCACATCACCTTCTTATCAAAATGGGTGTTCAGGCCTTTGTTAAAGGCAGGTATCGTTGGAATGCGGATTTTGGAAATATTCTCCCTGGGAGTGGCTGCCAGGCACTGGGTAACCCTCAGCGGTGAGAACCGGGTGGCCACATCTGGCTTTGCAAGGGAGCGCTCATTCTGCTGAGCCCAGGTTCTTCGACTGAGCCCTGGTCTTCGGCTCATTCTCCTCCCAGGACCTTTGTGGCTTTTGAGGCTTTCAAAAAAACATCCATGCCAAAAGCTACTGGAGGAGAAGGGGATACTAAAACCACTGAGAGAGACTTGAAAGAGGGAGAAGACGGAACTCCAGAAAAACTAATTTGGCCTCAGGTGATCTGTTAGTGGCCCCATCACTTGGTTTTACTGACGCCGAAGTGAGAAATCAAGCGAGTGACCCAGGGTCACCTAGTGAGGTGAGGCAAATCTGTCTTCTCCATCAATGCTCCTTCCTTGACTAGAAATGAGTAGAGGTCCTGAACTTGTTGACTGAAGTTGCCTTTCAGTTTGGTGCTCTTTGTCCAGAACCAAAGCTAGTCTTTTTTTCCTGATACATGAAAACCTCGAGGTTCCTTCTCTCCCTCCTGCCTCTTTCAGAGTCCCCCACCTCCTTCCTATATTCCATTCTCCCAGGTTCTTTGGGTCAGATACTACACTGTTCCAAGACCATGCCTCCTGCTAGTGTGTCCTAGCTTTTAGCACTGGCAAAGACTTTCTAGAAAGATTGTGAAGATGCAGATTACACAGTCTGCATGTCAGCCTTCAGATATTCTAGATCAGGAATCTGCCATTGTAATAGGAATCCTCTGTGATTCTGAGACAGGGGAGCCAGAAATCACACGTTCCCAATCCCTCCCTCACAATTGCCCACCTCTACTGGGGGGCAGTTTTCTGCTTATGTAACCAAAGTCTTTGGAATTCCCACCCCACCAATCACTAGCTCATTCAAGCTTGGTCACTGAACATTGGTTAAAGCTGACATCACACCCGTCCAATCTGGATACCAGTTCCTCTATTCTAAGAGTGTTGTGGAAGATTAAGAACACAATGTTCAGAGTAGTAAACAGTAGTTCTACCATTGGTAGTCACTGAGAATAGGACATACAATTTCCTTCTTGGGTGTGGGTACAGTCTTAAAAAGTGGTCTGGGGAAGACCACTGAACTGTCAAGGTTTAAAGGAATTCATGGCAAGATATTAAGCAAGAGGCCATGTAGAGGAAAGGATGGGATTTTGATGGGATTCTTCTGTTAGTCCTGTAGATCCAGGAGGTTGAGATGCAAGCCTGATCCTGGTTAGGTGACCTTGGGCAAGTCACATGGTCTGTCCGATGCTGAACTACATGATAATCATGATAATCATGATAATCATGTCTGTCCTTACCTATTCTGGCACAGATCAAATGGAATACACCTAAGCATTTTGCGAATCACCAACTTCTTTGGAAATATACATAAGCTATTTTCATACCAAAAATGTAGGTGCCTAATCCACTGGATGTGTCTCTCAGGATCAGAATAAAGGGACCAATTAAAAAGCAGATTTTCAGGAAAAACCTGGACCAAAAATAGAGCTGGAGTTGGATCGGTGCCTCATGTGGTGAAGAAAAGTTTTGGGTTACTGTCCCTTTTTTTGCCTGTTTCAGGGAGCTGTGGTGGTGTTGTGTCATGTGAGTAGGGCTTTGGAATCCCTATTCTAATCTTTAGTAACAACTACACAACCTGTAATCTCTTCTCTTTTTCCTTTTTGGCCAACCATATCAAGCTCAAATTATAGGGACATAAAGGTAAAGTTCATGGGCAGTAAAAGACACCGAAAACAAGCAGAAAACCAAAGACATGAAACAGTCCACTAAGACTTCCTGAATTAATGCTGTTGGAAGGTTGATGGACACTTAATAAAGTAACATCTGATTTATACTTGGGGCACACAAGCCTGGCCTTCAAGATTTCTGTGCCTTCACTTTTTTTGCCTTCACCTTCTGGGTCTGTGCTTTTTTTTTTTTTAAAGATTTTATTTATTTATTTGACAGAGAGATAGATCCCAAGTAGGCAAAGAGGCAGGCAGAGAGAGAGAGAGAGGGAAGCAGGCTCCCTGCTGAGCAGCGAGCCCAATGCGGGGCTCGATCCCGGGATCACGACCTGAGCCGAAGGCAGAGGCTTAACCCACTGAGCCACCCAGGTACCCCTGGGTCTGTGCTTTTTAAACTCTCTCACCCTGTGTCAGGTTTGGCTTGATTTCCCCCATCCACTTTGCACATTCCAACCTACCTTTGTTCACGTCATCAGACCACCAGCCCCACCCACGAGCCTCCTCTGCTGAGCTGTCATCGGGGATGCCTCTCTGTGCTCCAAAAGCACAGGCTTATTCTAGAAAGCCCTCCAGAGGCCTCAGTCATCTTTGGAAGATCTCTGCCTGATCCACTTCTGTGCCCTGGGCTGAGGCTGCCTCATGTTGCAAGTTGCCTGTTTGGACAACTGTTCTACAGACTATAAGGCCCCACATGGCTGACTATTCCCCCCTGCATCCCAGGGCCTAGGTTGCATGCTGCAAACAGGGGAGTACAATCAGTATTTATTACTGTTGATAAATATTCTAAAATGATCGTCTCCTTTGATGAGAAAGAGTAAACAGGGAACGGATGCTGACTTTTGGAGAGCAACTTGTTGTGGGGCAAGAATGTGCTAGGAGGAGTGGTTATGTGCGTGGGCTCTGGAATCAGCCAGCAAGCCCATTTCTCACTTCCAAACATGTGTTAGCATTAATTAAAGACATTAAAAAGTCAGATACTCCACCTTTCTAATAATAATGTGGGTTTTTTTTCCCTTCCTGACTTAGCATTCAAACTGTTATGTTCACTGGCTCATGAACCAAAATGTCTTTCCATTTAGGCGTTGGAAAACAGACATGGAGGTGAATATTGAACCCATCTAAAAGAATTTGGAACGCCAGCTATTTGGCTAAAAAAGCTGTTTTGTAACCCAGCAAAGAATGATATTCCTTCAAAGGCAGTAGATTCTCTCACAAAGAGAATTTGTAAGTGGTTCTTTTTTGTTTGTTTGTTTCCACCAGTGTGACCATAGTCACATTAAAAAAGTCTGATGCTCTCCCGTCTGAGCCATCGGGCTTGGGCCATAGTCACGTATAAATAACTTCATCAGATGAAGGAATCTGCTTAGGAGACAAACTCTAAGCGCTCCGGCCATGCTATGGAGAATTTGACAAGGGAGGCCACATTTGTCAGGTATTTGGGACTTGGGGACTCAGACATAAACGTACTCATGGCATCAACCTCTATAAAGTCCTTCTAGAATCCAAGTACCCCTTTACACTTATAAATTTCAGATAGCAATTACCCCCCAAATTCTTTTTCCTCAAGACATTAGAGATCTAAATTGAGCTGAAAACACACACACACATGTCCACGCTTGATTAATGTCTGCCAGCGATCCCTTCCTTATCTTAAATGAGTAGCCCAAGACAGCGGATGGACGAGAGACAAAGAACAATGCCACCATGGAGAGGCAGGTGCTTGTCACTCTTGCCATTAGTGGTAGGTGGACACCAGGAGAGGAATCGCTGCTGCTGCTGTCGTCTGGTGGGAGGTGCTGCAGAGACCCCCACGGGCTCTCCTACTTTCTAAGCACCATATTGCTCTAGTCTAGACCCAGGCATGAGGAAGATGAGGAAGACAGAAACTTCTAACCACAGTATAATGAAACCCTAATCCAAGTATTTGGCCTGGCAGCTCTGCCTCATTCATGAGCCCCTGATTGCCACATTTCCAAGTTGATTTACTGCATGAAGATGAATGGTGACAAGTAAAGCCTCATGGAGGTGAGGCTGCTGTTGCTGGGATGGTCTCTCTCCTTCTCTCGATCTCTCCTGAACCCATTTTGGTGTGTCTCCAAGCAGGGAGCAGGACTGAAATGCGTGCCTTAGCAAATGACAGAGGGCTAAAATAAATATGGATCCTGGAAATGGATCATGAATAGGTTACCTCTCAAATACCAACAAGTCCTGCACAGAATATTTTCCATCTCAATCTGGTCCTGGGACAGGGTTCTCAAGAATCTGAAAGGTCTTGGCTTGTCTTGGCTCTAGGGCTGACAGCAGAAGGAGCACCACGGATAGCCTCCGAGGCTGTGTGCCTTGCGTTCTCCATCTACACCCTGTAGTTCTTTAAGGTTTGGAGGGTGCAGGGCTGTTGGTAAAACGAAGTTGACCTTGAACTGCTTCTACCTGTGGCTAGCGCTCTTGACGATGCATGGCCTTCAGTAGTTCAAATCTGGTGCCAATTGCCCCCACTCAGAGAACCACCACAAAGTTTCTGCATCCAGGGCCCCATGAGAAATCCAGCAGTCTTAGGCTTTAGGGAAAGACTTAAAAAAAAAAAAAAACACACACACATTTGAGAAAGAAACAACAGTGCTCCCTTTGCTCTGCTCTGCCCATCTGGCCAAGGAGTGAATGTTTTGCATTTTACTCCGTGCCTCTTTGAGGCAGCTGGAAAACAGCTGACAAATTCAGTGGAGTTCCGCACAGAGCAGAATCGTGGACAGCTGCACTGAACACGGGCCCGCGGACCATTTTTAGAGCCGGTGATCCTTGGCAGGAGCTGGTGAGAAACGTGTTGCTGGGAAATTTCTGAGTTCACTTCGAAGCATTTGCCTCTTACTTTCTTCCCTTAAGGGAAGGAACGCAACAGGGGAAAGCAAATTTGTTGATTTTCCTGACATTCCTTCATCTGTAGAGCGTTAGTGGCCTGTTTGTTATGGCCCTGGTTTGCTACTGGGCGAGAAGGGAGGAAATTGGAAGTATAGGCAGAAAGATTCCTTGATTTAAAAAGACCACAATGCAACCAAACAAAAGCCACAGACAGAGCCTCAGGCCTGGGGTCTGTTGGGCAAGACTCCGCCAGCGAGGTCCTAAACTGCCTGCACCCCAAGGCCACTGAACCACTCCGTCCCTCTGAGACGCGTGGACAAGCCCACAAGGGAAATTAGCATTCTGTGTTTTGCGTCTCTCTTCATTGCCTCCTCGCCTTGTGTTTCTGTCCGATGATCTGGGAGAACTCAGGCACCCTGATTTCCCCTGATTCTTAGAGCTCTGCCTCTATGCTGCAGCTGTGTTTAGTGAGAGAGGGCAGGAGCACGAGAACTTAGCCCAAACATCGGGGTTCATGGAAAAACTCTGGCCTTGGGCCAGGGTAATTGGGACTGCTACCCAATCTGCGAGACCATGTGTATGAACTGGCCCGTGTGTATGCTAAACTCCTGTGATTTCTAATAGGCTGGAAACTCATTTAGGGCAGGAAAGAAACACATCCCTATTGCAGGTAGAACACTCAGGGCATATTCTCTCTCCCTCCCATTGTCTGCATCCTGTCTGCGGGGACCCAGTTTCTAGAACTGGGAGTGGGGGACAAGTCTCTTAGCTTCTCATCTGGGTCACATGTGGAAATTAAATTTATTTGTTTGGTGCCAAGTCCCTGTCAATAGAGCCTTGGGCAGCAGCCAGGGTCCCCATCACCTTTGCCCTGCTTTGCAAGGTAAGGGCTGTGGCTAGTATGCGTACAGATGGCTGAATGTATATCGATGTCCAGGAAGTGCCTGGCACATGGTAAGTGTAGACCCATCTGGACCTCTAGACACACTGGGCACTCCCCCAGGATGATGGCTCCTCTGAGTTGGTGGAATTCTATCCCCAGAATTTGGCCTCGTCTGTGTCCCTTCTTCCCAAAGCTTGGATAACTGACAGTTTGATTGCGAATTAAAGTAAATTTTGATTATGACTGGTAGGTAAGGGTCACAGGGCTACCGTGCTAGGTTTAACGTAATTACCCCCACCTTTTAAAAAATATTTCATTTATTTGAGAGAGAAAGAGACAATGAGAGAGAACGAGCATGAGAAGGGAGAAGATCAAAGGGAGAAGCAGACTCCCTGCAGAGCTGGGATCCCAATATAGGACTCTACCTTGGGACTCCAGGATCATGACCATAGCTAAAGGCAGATGCTTAACCAACTGAGCAACCCAGGTGCCCATAATTCCCTTTTTTAATTAAGAGGGAGACGTGACTAAGAAAGAGAAGTTATTAGTGGGAGTTTCTGTTCACGGTGTAAAAATAGCCTGAGTTGCGAGAAAATTCTCCTTGAGACTTGGGCAAATCCAGGCCAGGAGGAATGCTTTTGGCTGATAAGCACAATGGTAGCGTGGGGAGGGGTGATACAGTTCAAGGAATCCTACACATGCTTTCTGAAGATGTGGGCTCTTGGAGTGAGGCTCTCCCTCATTAGCTGTGTAACTAGCAAGTCACAATCTAACTCAGGCTCTGTTTCCTCCTCTGTCCTCTGGGGATAATGATACTTGCCCTGGCCAGTTTATGAGGTTGTTCTGAAGATCAGAAAAGATGCGATAAAGTTTCATCTTCTATGAGGTTCAAAATCAGCACCTATGATGGAGGTCAAGGCTGGCACAATTATCCATCCTTATGATCAGAGAGATGCCAGTGCAATTAGAATTCTCTCCATTTCCGGGACAGGTCATTGTTTCCTCCGTTGAGTGTAGGCTGGAGTGGTTGGTTTGGATTTCGAGGCATGTTGTACAGAGACTTGTGTTTTAAGCTCTAGAATTTCGCTTTAAATGATGAGATTCTCCTAAAATGAGGGACATATGGGTGATCTGGAGGAAGAGCGTGGCCGCCTCACCCCTCTTGGACTCCTGGGATAGAAAGGTGGAGGGAATCACTTGCACCGTGTACATGGGTTCCCTACTTGTAAAAACCGTAATTGCGTGAATTCAACCACAGCCTCATGTCTGTGGTTGAATTCTTGTAAGTTAAATGCATGCATGCCACCACATGGCAGTAAAAGCTTTGGGAAGAAAACCTAAGGGCTCTATGGATGAAAGGCCCCTTGTGAGGCAAAGAGCAAGATCAAAGGGGCTGCTCCTCATGGTGGGCTGGGATGGTGGTGTTAGGTCCAGGGGCTGCTGTAGAGGAAGGGCACAGGGCACTGCTGTGCCCTTCCTAAGACCAGGAGCTCAGCAGAAAAGGTGTTGTGGTTTTTTTTTTTTTTAAAGCAACTTTGCAGATGTGTAACAAACTGCATATATTTAGGATGCAATTTGATGATCATTGACAAATGCATATGCTCACGAAACCATCACCACAGTGAAAAGGACAAACATTTCTATCAGTCCCGAAAGTTTTCTCAGGCCCATTGGTCATCCCTCCCTCTTCCCACCCTCATTCCCAGGCAACCCCTGCTCTGGTTGGTGTCGCTGCATATTCATCTGGGTCTTCTAGAATTTATATAAATGGAACAATACAGTCCCTATCCTTGGAGGGATATCCTTGTCATCTTTTGCGTGGAGTAACGCTTTGAGATTTGTCCGTATTTTGTGTGGATCAGTATTTGCTCCATTTTATTGCGAAGTGGTATTTCACTGGATACATAGGCCAGGATTTCTCTGTTCGCCTGTTGATGGACATTTGGGTCGTGTCCAGCTTTGGTCATTACACGTAAACAGCTATGGACAGTCATGTTCAAGTCCTCATGTGGACGTGTGTTTTCATTTCTCTTGGGTAAATACCTTGGTGTGGAAGAGCTGGGTCATATGGTGGGTTTACGTTTAACCCTCAGAGAAACTGCCAAACTGTTTTCTGTAAGACCTCGTGTTGTTTTGTATTTCCATGGGTATCCTGAGTTTTGGTGACTTTTTTTTTTTTTTAAGATTTTATTTATTTATTTGACAAAGATCACAAGTAGGTAGAGAGGCAGGCAGAGAGAGGAGGAAGCAGGCTCCCTGCGGAGCAGAGAACACGATTCGGGGCTCAATCCCAGGACCCTAGGATCATGACCTGAACCCAAGGCAGAGGCTTTAACCCACTGAGCCACCCAGGTACCCCCTGAGTTCCAGTGACTTTGAATCCGTACCAACACTTGGTATGGCCAATCTTTTTAATGTCAGCCATTCTGGTGAATGTGTGGTGACATCTCATTGCAGTTATAACTCACAATTCCCTGAAAGAAGGTTAATGATGCTGAGCATCTTATTTATGTATTTTTGGCCCTTCATATTTCCTTCCTTTTGAAGTAGCTTTTAAAAAAATTTTTTCCGCATGAAAGAAAATAGATTGTCTTCTTTTTATTGAGCTCTAAAAGTCCTGTGTACATTCTGGATACAAGTGCTTTGAAATTTTTTTCTCAGCTCATGGCTTGCCTGTATGTTTTGTTTTTCTCTTCTTTTCTTTCTTTCTTTCTTTTTTTTTTTTTAAGATTTTATTAATTCATTTGAGGGAGAGAGAGAAAATGAGCACACAAGCAGAGGGAGAGGGAGAAGCAGACTTGCTGCTGAGACCTGGATATGGGGCTGGATCCTAGGACCCTGGGATCATGGCCTGAGCTGAAGACAGGCATCCAATTGATTAAGCCACCCAGGGGTCCCTCTTTTTTTTTTTTTTTTAAGATTTTATTTATTTCTTTGGGGGAAATAGAAAGAGAGAGAGTGCATAAGAGAACACAAGTGGTGGAGAGGGAGTAGCAGACTCCCCACTGAGCAGGGAGACCAATGTGGGCTGGAGCCCAATGTGGGGCTTGATCCCAAGACCCCAGGTTCATGACCTGTGCCAAAAGCAAATGCTTAGCTGACTGAGCCACCGAGGTACCTAACCTGTGTGTTTTCTTAATGGTGTTTTTCAGAGAATAAAAGTTTTTAATTGTGATGAAGTAGCATTGATCCAGAAACATTTTTTAGGCATGGTCCATCCTTTTTGTTGTCCACCTAGGAAAACTTTGTCTACCCTAAGGTCACAAAACTCTTAGAAGTTTTATAATTTCTTATTTTATGTGCAAGTCTATGAGCCATCCCAAGGTACTATCATGACCTGATAGAACTTAGGGTCGGTCTTCATTTTTTTCCCTCATAGGTGTCTGGTTGAAGCAGTACCATTTGTTGGAAGGTGGTCCTTCCCTCACTGAATTTCCTGGGCATCTTTGTTGAAAATCAGTTGACATACATGTGTGGGCTTTTCCCTGGTCTCTACTCTGCAGTGTTTATAGTAATAACCTGAGGGGAAAATGGATTATATGGGATCATCCTTTCATAATGGAACCAGATCTCTAAAATGGCCTATGGACAAAAAGTTTATATTTATCATTATGAAATTAATGTATTGACTGCTAAATAAAATCAGGAAAAGAGCAAACATGTAGGAGGCAGAGGGAAAACCCCACTCAGTATTTCACTCTCTGAAGAAAGTCGCTCTTAACTTGAAAAGTACACGTTCTTCCAATTTTTTCCCCCTTCTATGAATATTTAAGGAACAGAATCAGAGGCAGAATTGCTCAATGGTTCAAAGTACAATCTGGAGTTAGATTACTTAAATTCCAATCCCAGCTCTTCCATTCCCAAGCTTTGTTATCTTGGGCAAGTAATTTAATAACGCTTGGCTTTGTTTCCCACGTCTATAAAATCTACAACACATGCTTATGTGGTGGGATGAGATAACCTATGTGAGGCACTTTGTGTAGTCTCTAGAACACAGCCCATACCGCCTCCTTCTTGGTTCTCCCCATCATCACCTTCATTGCCACCAACGGTTGGTAAACACTGCTGTTTTCTTCAGGCTAGGTGAGCAGATGGGAGCAGGATCCACGAAGAACTAACCAAAACTCACTGTGTTTGGGCACCGGCACTGGTGTTCCACGTCTAGTGAAGGCCCTGGGCCCCCTGGCAGCCATTGGGTAGAGGATCCGGAGGCCAGTTAGCGGGATGTCCTCCACCGACCTAACTGTGCAGCACTGGGGGAGTGAAGGTCGCTGGCCCTCAAAGTCTGGATGGTCTCTGCAGAGTGGGCTTCTGACTGCACACAGAGCTGTGTGCCACAGGTATGTCAGCATTTCAAAACTGAGCTAATTTCGTCCTTCTAGCTTAGGCTACGCTTCAGTCTTGTTACATATACAATATGCAAGTGTGAAGATGATATGCCAATGGGGGTCGGTTATAAATATTAAATATTTTCATGGCGTTAAGTTTTATTAAAGAAATTACCCAAGTGTTACAAACATTAAAAAATAAATGTACCTGTAGGTTATTTATGCCTGGGCTCACCCTTTATTTTTTTTCACAACACAGGGAGCCCCTTGCTAGATTTTACACACAGAAATTTATAGTAGGAGGAAGCATAGCGAAGGCATGATATAGCTGTGGAGTCCACTCCATGGAACGGGGGGTCCTCAGATGTCTAGACTCCCCCAAACAGGAAGAGATACCAGGTGAAATTTCAAACTCTCCCATTGGCCTCAGCGTTTTGGGGAAAAGACCTTGTCCTTGGTAGTATGTGGCTGCTGAATAATCCTTGTAGATTGGGAAAGGTCGATGGGATCATAAACCCTTTTGAGATGGTGTGGGTGTCCTGGACATTCTCCACAGACACCATCGGACCAGTCCCGCTCTCTCCACTCTGCTCTGTGGAAGCTGGCCTATGTGGACTTCTTCCGGGGGTATTGGGTTTGGCCATTGGGAGGCATCAGCAGGAGAGCAGAAGGTGGGGTTTTTTTTCTCCTACCTCCCTTTGGGCTCCACCTCTCCTCTGAAGATTTCACTTTTCTGGACCTGCCCCCTCAACTATGACTGTCTCTCAGGGTTCTGGTAGCAGCTCCCCTCCTTGACCACACAAGTTTAGGGGAGATGGCATTCTTTGTGTTGTTGCTAGTTCTGGAATGTTCTACAATTCCCTCCTGGTTCTCTTAATCCTGCCCCTACCCCCTCCAAATGGTTCCTTCATTAAGCTTTCCTCATCTGGAATGCACCATCTGTTTCCTGTCAGGACCCTGACTGATACAGTGGCCAAAATAAGCTCCTTCAAGTGAGGAGAGGCAGAAAATAATAAGGAAGATACTGCTCTCCACTTACGGCAGCTTTCCATGGCTAAACACTGTGCAAAGCATTTTGCTCATATTCAATAAATATTTACTTGGTGCTGACCACAGCCTCAACACTGGGATAGGGCAGATTCCTTTCTCAAGGAGATGTTAAAATGAGATATTCTCAATTTAATTCTCCTAACAGTTTTGTTATTGCTATCCCTACTTCAGACGCGGGTAAGCTGAGTTTCAGAGAGCTTCAGTGATTTTCCCAAGGTGCCCAGCAAGTGAGTGCAGAGCTGGGATTTGAACCCTGGACATCTGATCCCGAAGCCCATGCCTTGCTTGCTCCACTGTAGCAAAGGTTGTTCAAATGTCCTCTTGAGTCAGCATCTGGATGAATTTCCGGGAACGGGGAGGTTTAGTTCTTCCTGGGGATGAGAAGAGTCCGGGAGAAGAAGCCTGGAGACATCGTGAGACAAGGCCAGGGCCTGAACTGGCCTAGGGATGCCTGTGTCATGGATGGGCCGGTGGAAGGCTGCATGTGATGGGTACTGATAGATGATGACGGCGTTGGCCCTGTGTAGGCTGAGCGTGAGGCTTTCAGATTCTCACTCTGGCCCTTCCCAGTTTGCCCTGAGCTGGCTGCTGACATCAGGTAGAGGTAGCCTTTCTTTTCAGGTCCAGGCATTTCCCTGTCTGCCCTGGCACAGGCCTTTGTGCGCCATGAAGGGACGGGGTTGTGCCTGTGTTGGAAACTTCACTAGGAGTTGGCGTTCCTTTGCAGTTTCCTGAAGGACATGCTAAGTCCCCAGAAGAGAAGAAACTGCTGGCATGCTTTTGGAGTTAGGACTTAATCTTTGGATCCCCCTCTATTTTTCTGAGGATTGCTCATCAAATTCTGAAGGGAATGACCTTGGAGTGAACCAGCTTCCGGCGGGCCAGCCCTGACCACAGGCAGTAATGGTCTGAACGCCCACAGAGGATCCTCTGAGGGCCCCTGCCTCCCAGACCATCCAGCCTGAGGACCGAGGACCAGGTGGCTGCCTGGTTCTCGGTTTTGAGGTTGATGGGGCCAGGACACCAAACAAGGGGGGAGGCGGGGTAGCTTGTTTCATTCTCTTCCATTGGCAAAGGAACCAGTTTTCATAATTCTGGACTGACTAGTAAAATGCAACAGGCTCCCTCCTTTCCTTTCTTTTGTCCTTCCCTTTCTTCTACTTTGCCTTCTCCCTCTCTCCCTTCCTTTCTTCCTGGTCTCCTTCCTTTCCTGAACGAGCCACCTCAGTTTCCATCGTCAAATTAGGTGCTATCACTCAAAGTTTGATGGGACTCCCTCATTTACATCTCTCTGTGGTACCCACGTGGGTGTCCCTGAGAGCTCAGCGCATCAGGCATAAACATCTGGCTCTTGACAAAGAAAGAGCCTAACCCTAAAAAGAGTCAAATGAGGAGATGATGGGGAATAGAAACATGGGCCTCAGACTAGAACCTTTTCTTCTGAGGAGCTCAAAGAGACATGTTGGTTTTATTCATGCTCATTTCCTACCTGGAATGAACAAGTGGGGTACAGTCAAGCCAGCTGTATCAGCAACTGAACAACAATGGTGGCAGAAAAGCTCATATTTCATGAAACTTAAATATAGGCTGATTTTGAATCCTCTTTGCCTGTTGGTTTGGAAAAAGCCAGGAATCAAGCAGGGGGTCAGGTGGTCTGACTCTTTACAGGGGCTTTTCTCCTGTTCGACAGAACTCTGCTTACCTTTCAGTGAGCCAATGAGCTTTCCTTGAGCTCTTCCACTGTGTCCTCATATATGACCAACAACGCAGGATTTTCCATGACCGGGAGAATAGCAGTTGATGATAGAAGTGAGAGGCCATTGCCAGGAATTTTTATTTGTAGGGAAATCTCTAGAGAAGCTCTTCTGCATCCCCACCCTATTCCAGTATCTATTCCATTCTGATTGGCCCAACATCCACACAACCCAGTCCAAGAAAATAGGCAGTCTGTCCCCCAAAGGCCTTATAACTTGAAGTGAGGGAAGGTCTAGAGCTGGACATCCATCTCCCACGCTGCCATCTGGCCCAGGCTGGGGGGTTGTCCCATGAATGAAACACCTGCAGAGTGTCAGAAGTGCCAGGATACTAATCCTGACATCACCTGGCACACACGTGGAGCTGGGCTCCCTGGAGTTGTGAGTTCATTCCACAGGGCGGAAAGAGCTAGATTATCTGTGTGTTTTCCATCTAAAGATGGCTGCTCCTAGCTTGACCTTGGGGAGGCTTGTTGGCTTAGGGGGAGGTGATGTCACTTAGTGCTTCCTGCAGCTGCTGAAGCATGAAGAGTTGCTCCCACCCCAAGGCCCCAGAGAGGAGTTGTAGTTGAGAGCCAGTGTGTGTGGGCTTCAGGACCAAAATGTCACTGTGGTTGGGGAAGTAAGGGAAAAAAACCCCATATTCCCCATAGCAAGTGGGTTGAGAGAGAACCCATGGGACCTTGAAGCAGATCCATGTCTCCTCCCTGGCCCTCTGGGGTGTGACCAATATCCAGGCCAAGACTGAAGTGTCTTTTGTGTCCAAGTGGTCTACATAGAACTACTGAGGTATTCTTAGAAATGGTCAAAAGCTCCTAAATACTAGAAGTGGTATAGGGTTAAAGTGTTTTGTTTTTTAAAGTTACTTTCTTATAAGTAGTGACTAAGTCAAAGATCTGGTGTTCTAGAGTGTCATTTTCCCCAGTTGG
Organism: Mustela nigripes; assembly: GCF_022355385.1. Taxonomy (NCBI): domain Eukaryota; kingdom Metazoa; phylum Chordata; class Mammalia; order Carnivora; family Mustelidae; genus Mustela; species Mustela nigripes. Next base: position 58,514,624 of record NC_081569.1, on the reverse strand, counting down.
CTATCCACACAACCTCAGTCTGTGGAACAGTTGGTATGCATTAGACAAACCCCAAACAGAACTATACTCCCGTACATTTAACAAATGCTGCAAAGTATTTCCTTTTGGACAGTTGAACTGTACTTAGCATGATAGAGGATCAAAATGTCCTGTTTAAGTTTTAAAAATCAAGCGTCTGTCAAATGTATTTGACCATGCCACTTTCTAGCACATCTGTTTTATCTTATGGAATAGAGCATTCCTTGGGTTCTTGTCCAGCACATTCTATTCTAGGTGAGAAGACAAAGCCATGCATGGCTTCTCCTTTGGAAGGTCTTTT
>NC_081569.1:58492142-58514295 GCF_022355385.1 Mustela nigripes | reverse complement strand
ACACCTTAATTTGTGAATCATTAAACAGACATTAACAGAATATATTTATTCATACAGCATTTTAAAATATACATGAACTGCCTCCCATAGTGGCAAGCCTTGAGGGATACGTGATGGCGAATGAGGCATGGTTCTTGTGTTGGAGGTCCCAACCATCCAGTGAGGAGACCAAGGCCACCCGTGGAGATAAAGCGGCTGAACACGCAGAACCTGAAGCCTAGAAGAGAGATCCTGTCTGGGCCCTCCCTGGGGAGGTGTGAGCAAAGAGTTGGGAGCGGTGGGACAACATGTAGGGTGGGAAGGAGACTGGGTCAAAGATGCAATGCCAGGAAGCAAACACACGAAAGGGAGAAGAGTCCACGGGAGAGGAAGGAAGCAGAGTCAGAAAGCAGAAGGAAGCGTCCTCTCCCTTTGAACCAGTGTGGGCTCTGAGCAACATGGTGAGGCACTGAATGACCTCTCTGGGCAGGGAGGAAGGGGAGGCCTGGTGGTGTATTTGTGTGGGGCAGGGGAGGGGGAGGTGGTGGTGGCGGTGAATGAGTAGTTGGGAGGAAACTTTTGTTCACAAAGTATAAACAAATGTGTAAATTGTTTGGGAATATGACTCTAGAAGCAAATGGTCTGGTGTTTCAGAGCATGAACCATAAAATCAGGCAGATCTGGGTTGAATCCTGATTCTGCTACACGACAGATTTTCCTTTGAGCCTTACCCTCCTCTACCCTTCCTTAATTAGCAAGTTTATTTTTTAAAAAGGTTTATTTATTTATTGGAGAGACAGAGAGAGCACATGAGAGCTGGGGAGAAGGGCAGAGAGCTAGACAGAGTCCTCAAGCAGACTCTGTGTTGAGCCGAGAGCCCGACATGGGGCTCGATCCCAGGACCCTGAGATCATGACCTGAGTTGAAATCAGGGGTCAGCCACCCAGCTGAATGAGCCATCCAGGAGTACCCCCTCCCCCCACCCGTTAGCAACTTTAAAGAGAAACTTCACTAGGATACTCAGTCAGTTGCATCTGGCCCTTGATTTTGGCTCAGGTCACAATCTCACGGTAATGAGATCACGTCCTCAGCATGGAGCTTACTTGAGATTCTCCCTCTCCCTCTGCCCCTTCCCTGCTCATGCTCTCTCATAAAAAGCAAAAGAAAAAAAGAAAAAAAAAAAAGAAAAACTTCACCGAATTAGGGGATGTAATGTAAATTATGGTGATCTGTTCATAAAACCTGGCACCAAGTATAGCCTTTCGGGACGAAGGTATTACCTCTGCACCAGAACGCTGTGCAGCAGCTGACCACTCCAACGGGAGCGGCTCTGAAGGTGGGTGATGATGCCCCACGCATTTCAAGAGGTCCTTGGGTTTCTCGCTGAACGAATTTCGTAAATCTTAATCCGGGCTCCCTGTTTCCATAAGATAAAAACATTTCTCTCCCACCTTCATCCCCACGTTTTCTGAGTATGCGTCCTTGGCAATGTCTTAGGTATGTTGCTTACATTACTGTGCTGGTCTTCGGGGTGACCCCGTGTGGTTGTCCCTGCTCCCTGGTGCTTCCCTGGGGAGGGGACTGAAGGTCAGAGAGGGGCAGAGAAGTGTCCGAGGCATGTGGGTCATAAATTGTGAGTGTGAATTGGATCCCAGGTCTGACACCAAATCTGCTCTTCTTGCTTCACCAGCTGTCCTTCTGTTAAGTTTTTCGATAGGGGTAAAATACTGTGCTGTGAATGGAAGAAGGAGTTGTCAGAAGAACTGAGCTATTCATACCCACAACAGAAACACTAAACCCAAGAAATACCCAGGAGAATGCATGTTGCACATCTGTGTTCAAGCAAACAACTCAGCAGTAAACTCCAAATTTTTCTGCACTAGGCTGGTGAAATTTATTATTTGCAATTCTCTTAAAGCTTATTTTATTTTCCACATAGGCATCATATACTGATTCCCAAAAGGGGAACAGCCCCGATATATTTTGGTAATTGTACCTCTATTTTGGTATATAGACAGAGCCCTTGAGGAGATACTGTAAATTGTGGGCCTGTTGTCTAGTAAAAGGCACACCTGATTTTGTATATGGTTTCTGAGTCTTACTTGTCTGAATTGTGTAGCACCCACATCAAGTACCCCTCATCTGTTTGGAAAATCTCAGGATTCATGGCTCTGATATTGAGTGAACATTAAGCATAAAGCAGGATGTAGGATTCACACTGAAAATGTCTATAATATGTGTTATTAAAGTATTACAGAACATTAAAGTGAAAGGGTCCTCAGAGCTGATTTCATCCCATTGTCTGAGCATCAGGTTGGACTAGGTGATCTCTAGGACTTTGATATAGTTATTCCTGGTTCTAAAGTTCTGAGAAAATGCTAAGTGATCACCTTTCCAACTGCACGCATGCCTTATCAGTGCAGTGGGACCTTTCCTTCACTGCCATGGTGGTTTGTCATCATTTGTGGCAGGATGAGATTTCTGTTCCTATAGGGAACACAGGGTCATCCCACACACCCCACAGCTCCGCGATCATGGGGACACAGGCTGCTGATGTCCTTGGTTAAAGTGAATGGCTGCACTTGCCAGTGTTTCTCCATAAGTCATTGTGAATTCAACAGCTGCTCTGGATAATTAGGTACCTGCCTGTTGTAACCACAGAGCGCAGATGGATCAGACCTGCTCACATACACATCTCTGGAGCTTTGACACCTCTCCTGACAACATGCAACTTCTTAGATGAGCTCTGTCACAACTCATGGGCATGGAGCACCCACCACTGCCAGGCAAGGGTGCTCTCCCTTAAGCAAGGAACTTGGTAGTGGTTTTCATGTTCATCTCACTTAATCCTGACATCCTTGTGACAGTCTTTTTTTTTTTTTTTTTTTTTTTGGAAGATCTTCTTGAGAGACAGAGAGAGAGAAAATGCAAGTCGGGGACGGGGGACAAGGGTGGCAGGGGGAGAGCCAGGAGCAGACTCCTGGCTGGGCTGAGCAGGGAGCCTGATGCAGGGCTTGATCCCAGGATCCTGAGATGATCACCTGAGCCAAAGGCAGAGGCTTAACAGACAGAGCCACCTAGGTGTCCCTGCATTACAACAATCTTAAAAAAGATTGCCAGTGCCTTTTGACAAATGAGAACCCTGTGACTTGGGATGTTAAATAACTTACCCCAAATCACACACCATTGGGTGGCAGAATGAGATTTCAGGCTTAGGCTTTTTGGTCCCTCACTAGGTTATGATGCCAAAAAGCACAGGCCTCCTTCCCCACCTTTGGAGCTCAGGGAAAGCTAGGCTACCAAGGCCCACTGTGCAAGCTCAGTTCAATTCATAGCTCTCCCTTTGACTAGCTGTGTGACCTTGGACATGTTACCTAACCTTTCTGTTCTTGTTTTCTCTCATGCAAAACAAGGCTAATAACAGTACTCACATTATGGTGTGATTGTGAGGATTAAATGAGTTAATATGTATAAACTGCCTAGAAGAGCCCCGGACACATAAGGCCCTAAATATTAACTAATATTTATTAACTGAAGTTCTCTGCCCATTTCCTCCGAGCTCCCCCTCTTCTGCTGCAGGAGGCCAATTTTTCTAGGGTGAGAATGCAAGAGAAACATTTTGTTCTTTAGTACAATCAACTTTCAAGGGAGCTGTGGCCTAGTTAATCACAGACCCTTTGTTTTTTGAATGCAGGATTTTTAAACGGTTTTGTGGTGAATTTTCTTTCTCACTTGTGTTTAGTTTTCATAATTAAAAAAAAAAAAAAGGAAAATTATCTGGCTTTTCTTCATTCTTGCCAGCAGAAGATTGGGCTTGGTAACTGCCAGGCGGACTTTCTTTTCTTGGGTCTAACTTTTCTTTTTCCTTTCCTTTCCTTCCCTTCTCCCTCTTTCTTTCAAACCTCCATTTAAAAAAACCCCAGTGGCTCATTTTCAGCCTCTTCTGCATATGATCTGCCCCTGTTTAAGGCCTACCCAACAGTCAGTCATCTCTTCTGGTCCCAGACTCTGAGTTCCTGAGGACAAGGCCAACGTTAGCTTGTCTCTGGAAGCTCCTTGCCTGGACAGTAACCCACACATGGTGGATAATCGAGGAATGCTTGTGGAATGAATCCATGAATGATGGTGCACATTCAGGGCACCCCACACCTACTTCTGCTGAGGGGGCACGAGCCGTGCTGGTCTGGAGTAGAGACCGGTTCTGTGCTCGCTTGCTTGGCATCTCGTTTTCTGCCCGAAGCAAGAATTTTGATGAAGAGAGAAAACCAGTAACACCCAGTCTTACGGCTTCCGCAGCTCATTGCCAGTAAGCTACGAAAGAACCCTTGTGGGTTACTCCAGGAAACATGCCCACTTATTCTTGACCCCGGGGTGGATTTTTGGCCAGGTGGGCTCTCCAGCCGTCTCTCCCCAGTCCTTGACCCCTGGTCTAGTGTCGCCACATGACTCACATGGCTGGTGCATTACATTCTGTCCTGTTACATCAGCGTGACTCATTTTTTTCTTGAAAGATGTTGCTCGCCTTAAGCAAGTACAAACTGGCTTGGGTCTAGAGGGGCCCCATTCTGGATTAAGCTAATGATGTTCCAATCTTATTTATATTACCTTTTCATGGGTGCTTATTGAGTTTAGGTTTTCTCTGAGGAAGGAATGGCTAAACTGTCTGAAAGGAACATTCTGTTTGCCAAATAGGAATTCCATGGCCATAACTTATCTTAGCAAGAGCCATATATTTGTGATGCCACGAGCCAGATCTTCGTGCTATGTAATTTTATTGGCATTCTCCACGGTCCCAGCAGTAACTTAAGGCTGACCTTCTGTTTCTGTCCATGATGATACCCCTTAGCCTCCTCTCTGAGCTTGGATGTTGGCTGAACACTGTAGGGTAAAGGTTTAAAAGCTGGAGGAAGGCCCCACCCAGATGTGAAAAACTCAGAATGTGTTTTTAGAATAAGATAGCAGAAATTCCCGAATTGCTACAGATTGAGTTCACGGAGACCATTTGGACGCCTTGGTTTATACTGAGGATACCAATCAGTAGGAGTTTGGAACCCTATATCAGGGGCTCAGGGATCCACACTGTGGATCCATGTGTACCCGATTAAGAACCTCAGAGCTCTCAGATGCTCATTGGGTAGATAAGGACACTGAGGGGAGTGGACTTGCTCAAAGTCACCTGGTCAATGAGTGTCCGAGCCAGAACGGGCAGCCAATTCTTGTAACTCCTAGGTCCTTTCTACTAAACCCTGCCCTCCCCTTGGAACCCAGCACCTTCCTGCGCCTGCCTGTGGCTCCATCCCCAGGAATCGCTGCAGGATATCGAGATGAGATCAAAACAGTCCGCATCTGGCGCATGTTTTATTCAGGAGCCCTTCCCCTCAGTTCCATTCAGGATTAGGTTCTTCTTGGCTGGAAAAGGCCACGCCTGTCAGGATCCCTCCCTTCTCATTAGTCATCGCCTTGACCTCTCTCCCTTTCCCAGGCCCCTGGTCCTCAGGGCCATCCACATCGATCTGTGTGAGCTGCTGAGTCCAGCTGACTTCAGGGCTGGTCACGAGCCCAGGATGTGTCCACACAGAGGAAAAAGAGGACTCGGCTGGGTGAGGAGTGGGGATGGGAACACAGTGGGAACTGGGAAGAGGGCTCCAGCCCACCCAAACAGAAGCAAGCTGCACGGAGGTAGAGCAGGGTAGCTGTGCCCAGGTCACGTGATGGAAGCAGCCAGACTCTGGGCTCACCTTTCCCAGCTGAGCTTCCAGGCCACGTGACTGGACACCTGGGCTTAAATAGCCAGCTGTGATGCTCTAGCACCTGTGAATGGTAGATGGCCTCAGCTGGAGCATGGAGCCCAGGAAGACCGGGTCCTGGAGGTGAAATAAGAGATGTCAGGCATGAGGTCTGGGTCTCTGGCCAGCCTCGAGGGAGGGCAGGCCCAAGCCTCAGCAAGTCCACTCTGCTCCCTGAGCCAAGGGGAGACTCCACCACTGCTCTGATCATTGGGGTGGGATTTCTCACCCCCATCCAGAGTTTTAAGCCATAGAAACCAACAGAGGTCAGTCATAGAGTTTTTTTTTTTTTTTTTTTAAAGAGAGGACTCCAACATTAAAAAAAAAAGTTTCATTTTAGAAATAAAGCTAAGCCTAAAAAGCTGTACAGGCTCAGAATAAACTATTTCTCTGAAATTGATTGTTCTAGTTAGGGGTTTCCTTTCTTCCTTCCTTCTTTTCTTCCTTTCTTCCTTTCTTTGAAGTTTGGTGCTGATTGTGCTAGGTATTTTATGATCATTCTCACAAATTCAAGAAAAAAATGCCAGTGATGCTCACAAAAATGTCATTTCACTGAGAAGACTTCAGATCAGAGAAGGGCAAGTGATTCCCCAAGTTAGAAAGAGGCAGAGCAGGGCCTTTACCAAAACGACTGAGATAGCTCTTTTCTGGACTCGGAGGTGCCCCTCAGCCTGCCACCTGCTGTTTGCCATGACTGCTTTTAGAAGGAAGAAGGGTAAATAAATAAAGCATTAGTATATGGGGTCAGAATTGTCTCACACCCCATCATTTTGATGTGGTTTTATGTCATTTATTCTTTCCAACTGAACTGTTGTATCCCTATTTTTCTTTTTCTTTTAAAAGATTTTATTTATTTATCTGACAGAGAGACGCAGCAAGAGAGGTAACACAGGCAGGGGGAGTGGGAAAGGGAGAAGTAGGCTTCCCGCCGAGCAGGGATCCCAATGTGGAGCTCCATCCCAGGATGCTGGGATCACAACCTGAGCCGATGACAGATGCCCAACAACTGAGCCAACCCAGGCACCCCTTATAGAAATTCCTTAAGAAACTCAGGAGATGATTTATCCAAGATCATCACCTCTGTCTCTAGTAGCAAGAGGCAGAGCATAGACTCAGATCTCACCATTAGCTTGCGGCTCTACTTCTCTCTCCATTATGTTAGATTGTTCTTCCCTGTGACAAGCACTCTGGAGCAAATTGTGGAAATTAGCCCCCAAGAGACCCTCTTCCCAGGTTCAAACACTTTGCAACATGGCTTTACTGTTCTCCTATCAGGAGACGGGACTTCTCTCCCCACCCACTGACTGCAGTTGGCCTCGGGACCTGCTTATATTTTTAAAATCAAGTGTCTGTCAAATATATTTGACCGTGCCACTTTCTAGCACATCTGTTTTATCTTATGGAATAGAGCATTCCTTGGGTTCTTGTCCAGCACATTCTATTCTAGGTGAGAAGACAAAGCCATGCATGGCTTCTCCTTTGGAAGGTCTTTCACACCTTAATTTGTGAATCATTAAACAGACATTAACAGAATATATTTATTCATACAGCATTTTAAAATATACATGAACTGCCTCCCATAGTGGCAAGCCTTGAGGGATACGTGATGGCGAATGAGGCATGGTTCTTGTGTTGGAGGTCCCAACCATCCAGTGAGGAGACCAAGGCCACCCGTGGAGATAAAGCGGCTGAACACGCAGAACCTGAAGCCTAGAAGAGAGATCCTGTCTGGGCCCTCCCTGGGGAGGTGTGAGCAAAGAGTTGGGAGCGGTGGGACAACATGTAGGGTGGGAAGGAGACTGGGTCAAAGATGCAATGCCAGGAAGCAAACACACGAAAGGGAGAAGAGTCCACGGGAGAGGAAGGAAGCAGAGTCAGAAAGCAGAAGGAAGCGTCCTCTCCCTTTGAACCAGTGTGGGCTCTGAGCAACATGGTGAGGCACTGAATGACCTCTCTGGGCAGGGAGGAAGGGGAGGCCTGGTGGTGTATTTGTGTGGGGCAGGGGAGGGGGAGGTGGTGGTGGCGGTGAATGAGTAGTTGGGAGGAAACTTTTGTTCACAAAGTATAAACAAATGTGTAAATTGTTTGGGAATATGACTCTAGAAGCAAATGGTCTGGTGTTTCAGAGCATGAACCATAAAATCAGGCAGATCTGGGTTGAATCCTGATTCTGCTACACGACAGACTTTCCTTTGAGCCTTACCCTCCTCTATCCTTCTTTCATTAATTGGCAAGTTTATTTTTTATTCTAAATTTTTAGATTTTGTTTATTTGTTAGAGAGAGAGGCAGACAGAGGGAGATGCAGGCTCCCTGCTGAGCAGGGACCCGGATGCAGGACTCGATCCCACAATCCTGGGATCATGACTTAAGCCAAAGGCAGACACTTAACTCATTGAGCCACCCAAGCATACCAGAAGTTTTTTTTTTTTTTTAAGATTTATTTATTCATTTGAGAGAGAGGGAGGGAGAGAGAGAATGCAAGCAAGCACAGGAACTGGGGGGAAGGGCAGAGGGAGAGAGAATCTTTAAGCAAACTCTGTGTCAAGCCTAGAGCCAGTGTGGGGCTGGATCCCAGGACCCTGAGATCATGACTGGAGCTGAAATCAAGGGTTAGCCACCCAGCTGACTGAGCCATCGTTAAAGAGAAACTTCATGAAGTTAAAGAGAAACTTCATTAGGGCTACTGGGTGACTCAGTCAGTTGCATCTGGCTCTTGATTTCAGCTCAGGTCACAATCTCATGGTAATGAGATCACGTCCTCAGCGTGGAGCTTGCTTGGGATTCTCCCTCTCCCTCTGCCCCTTCTCTGCTCATGCTCTCTCTCTCTCAAAAAAAGAAAAAGAAAAAGAAAAAGAAAAGAAAAACTTCACTGAATCAGGGGGTATAATGTAAATTATGGTGACCTGCACATAAAACCTGGCACCAAGTCTAGCCACATACACGGGACGATGTGTATGTGAAGATAGGTATTACCTCTGCACCAGAACGCTGTGCAGCAGCTGACAACTCTGGCAGGAGCGGCTTTGAAGGTGGGTGACGATGCCCCACGCATTTCAAGAGGTCCTTGGGTTTCTCGCTGAACGAATTTCGTAAATCTTAATCCGGGCTCTGTGGTTTTCCATAAGATAAAAGCATTTCTCTCCTGCCTTCCTCTCCGTGTTTTCTGAGTGCTGCGTCCTTGGCAATGTCTTAGGTATGTTGCTTACATTACTGTGCTGGTCTTCAGGGTGACCCCGTGTGGTTGTCCCTGCTCCCTGGTGCTTCCCCGGGGAGGGGACTGAAGGTCAGAGAGGGGCAGTGAGGTGTCCGAGGCATGTGGGTCATAAATTGTGAGTCTGAATTAGATCCCAGGTCTGACCCCAAATCTGTTTTCCTTGCTTCGCCAGCTGTCCTTCTGTTAAGTTTTTCGATAGTTGGAGGAAAATGCTGTGCTGTGAATGGACGAAGGAGTGGTCGGAAGGACTGAGCTATTCATATCCACAGCAGAAACACTTTTTCTCTCAGAACCCAGCCACCCGGTGAGGAACTCCAGGCTGTCCTGCTAGAGAGAAAGAGAAAGGGGCACCCCAGTGAATGGCCAGCACCAGGGGCCCAGACACCAGAGTGAGACCCTTGGAGAGTCCCCGGCTTCGGCTGACCTTCATCAGCCAATAGCACGTGGGGCCCCAAGGATTCAACCCAGCTGAGCCTTGCCCAAACCCCCGAACCCCATGCAAAGATGTGTGATCAAATGGGTGTTACGATAAGCATGCTGGTTTAGTTTGTGACACAGCAGTGCATAACAACAGATCCATGCTGGCTTTGGTACTATGAGACTGCAGAGCAACTGAGATAGAAGGTCTTCCTTTAGAACCTGTCAGTTTATGTTCCCATCTGCTAATTTTGTTCATATTAATATGCAAGGAATTACTGGTCCTAGGAGAGGCCAGGTGAATGTGGAAATTGAGGTACATGAGGGGAAGATGTCACTCTATTTTCTTGGGCTACTCTCCTAACCCTCTTCCTAATCCCCTACCTTATCCTCAGCCATGATTCTGAGACCACTTGTCCTGGGCCCCATCCAACTGAACTAATTTCTCATGACGTGAAAGTTCCTGGGACACTCAGCAGACATGCAAACAACCCAACATGATCTGGGCACGAGTCTCTGGAAGTTTTGTTAGGTATCTGCACAGTCAGGTGGGGACGAAGCCCAGGCCTGAGGTGAGGGAGAGGGGTGTGGGAGACCCATTTCTTCCTGCGAACGCTTTGGGTATGCTGAGACAGGCCCGGTCACCATGCTGAGGCCTGGGTCCCTCCTTTGAATTAGATCTGCTCATTTCTAAGTACAAGGCAGGGGCTCTGGAAGACCCAGCCACCTTGCTGTGAAGCCTTGCGGTCCCAAAAATCTCCAGCTGCACTTGAAGGCCGGCTTTCACAGGTCAGCTGGGCCCCATGTGTCATGACAGCTCCCTGGTGGCAGCATCTGGGGGAAAGGAAACCGTGTCCCGAGCGATGAGAGGCAGCTTTCAGGCGGGATATTTGGGAAATGTTCATTTGGAAGCAGCTGGAAATGGGTCAGGTATGTAGCTGGGCAACTGTTGCCTCCAGCCCGGAGTTCAGCCCTCACAGACCGAGCTGGAATGTGCCCTTCTTTCCCTGCCAGTCGTCGGGCCACATAGGAGGCCCCTTGTTTTCTTCCTTGAAGGAAAGTTCCTGGGACACCAGATCCGCCTCTTTATTTCAGAATCTCATCACTTCCCAGCTCTTTGGGTCCTTGGGCTGTTTATCCAGTGGCGGTGGGTTTTTGTGGCTTCCCACGGGGTGGGAGGGCACTGGGGCTGCTGCTTCTTCCCTCAGGCTTGTCCTTGGCACAAGTTGGGCAAGGAAGTAGGAGACCCCTCTCCAAGGCCTTCTCTGCCTAATCCCTCTTTCAGTTTTGTGTCACACACACCCCGTCACCTCCCTGTGGGAGCCGGGGACCCAAACCTTCTTGAGGAGTTACAAGCTGGGCGATGCTCACGGCATCAGAATTTCATCTTATTTTAAAAGGACTTCTCTGCACTTGTGATCACAAGATGTTATCATCCCTGACATGGTCCTCACACAACTGGGAACATTTCGCTTTATGTCCAGTTGCAAGGTGAATTGCTGTTCTACTGCTGTGTTCAGAAATGACGATGTAAAGCTGCCTTTCCTCATCTTCCTGCATTATCTACCGCAGCTCATGGTGGGGAAGTGGGAGTCAGACAGCAGATTGCATTTTAGCTCATCCTTTTCTGCCAACGCTTTTTTGGATCTGTGATGCAAAGCAGTGTTGCTTATTCAGACCTGGGGTCTGGGTGCATCTTGTGAAAGGACACCCGGTGATACCCGCTGCTATGGAATTTTCCCCGAGTGTGTGTGAGCTTAGCAGGGAGAGAGAGCCCCACAGATCCTGGCATGTAAGGGCAGAAAGTTCCAGCCTCCCAGTGGCACCTGGTGCCATTTTCCAAACCATCTGCACCTGTCTGCAAGGCCAGCCCATGAGCCCGATGCAACACGAGTCTGGGTGAGAAACCCACTGTTGCCTTCCCAGCTCCCGTCTCCCCTTCCTGCTTTGGCAAATGGTTCTCTGGGGAAGTGATGTCATGATGGGGATGATGATGAGGCCTCTGGGTACATTGTCAGTTTAGTACCCCTCGGTTGCAAATCCATTCTTCATGGTCCTGCTTGAAATGCTGGAGCGTGTCTTTCTTTCCAGCTGTCCAAGAACACTAAAGCAAACGCAGAGGCCTTTCCCCTCTGGTTCTGGTGCATGATTTTTGCCTTGCTCCTTGCGTATGCAATGGCCAGCAGCACCTGGACACCCCCTGGTGCTCACCTTCCAGCTGTGGTTTCCTGACTGGCAGCATCTAGGCTTGGGGGAGGTGCTCTTCTTGTGGTTTGCTGCCTTGCTGCCTCTTGACAGGTTCTGGCTCACAATTTCTTCACCATCTCCAATCGTGGGCCGTAGCCATGCCCTCCCTGGTGCAGTCAGAACCCCAGCCTGGGGAAAGCATCTTCTCTCCTAAGATGATTCCTTCCTTGTGTTCTGCAGTACTGCTGTTTATAAGAAATGTATGTTTGGCTCTTCAGATGAAGATAAATATGTTTCTCATTTATATTTTGTCATCGCCCATGGTTCCTGGCTCACAGCTCCCAACACTCTTGGAATTTCTGGAGCGATAAGAGCAGCGAAGCATCTTTTGTTATAATCATAGGTCACTTGTGCTCATTTCCTGAAAACGCTTCATTCACAGCCCTAAAGGTGAGACAGGAGTCTTTTTATTCATCACAAGCCCCTTCCCACGGTACCGGGCTTATGTTAATAAGGCAAATTTTGGAAAGCACTTAAGGAAGGGGGATGGTTGCCAGGGGAACCGACATTGGATACAGGTGTGGAACTTTCATTCCCGCTCCCCTCCCTGGTTTCTGGGATGGGGAGAGGAGCTGGAAGTTGAGTCGATAGCTAATGGCCAATGATTTAATCAATTGTGCCTAGGTAATGAAGTCTCCCTAAAAACCCAAAAGGTGGGGTTCATGGTGCCTCTGTTCTGGTGGACACAGAGAGGGAAGAGTGATGTGTCTGCAGTGGGCATGGCTTCTTCATCCCTTTCCCCCATCCCTTGACCTCTGCATGTCTTCTGTCTAACTGTTCCCGAGTTCTATCCCTTTATAATGGACCAGTGATCTGGTAAGGAAAGTGTTTCTCTGAGTTCTAGGAGTTACTCTAGCAAATAAATCAAACCCAAGGAGGAGGCTGTGAGACCCTCTGATTTACAGCCACGGGGTTGGAAGTACAGGTCACAAGCTGGGCTTGTGATTGGCGTCTGAAGTGGGGGAGGGGGCAGTCTTGTAGCACTGAGGTCTTAACCTGTGGATTCTCATGCTATCTCCAGGTAGATAGTGTCAGAATTGACTTAAATTGAAAGATTAATTAAGAATTAATTGCTTCTTGTGTGGAGGAACCCCCACTTTGGGGGTTTGCCACCCCCACTTTAGAATCGGGTCTCAAACACTTTAGGTTCTCTTGTTCAGAATTAGGGTGTTCTTCAGAGTTTTCTTTTATTCTCTTTTAAGTAGCCAATCTCCTGTAAATAGGTAATTCTTTATAATAAAACTTTTTTCTTATAATCATATTGTCTGGTTTCTGTCCCTTGATGGGACCCTGACTATTATGCCCTCTTACCAAATCACCTCATTTAATCCTAACAATGTCTTTATGAGGTAGGTATTCTCATCCATCCCCTTTTACAGGTAAGTAAATGGAGACCTGAGTAGTCCTCAGATTCTAACATGAGCTCCTGACTCCAGAGTGAATGACTTGGTTCAACATAAGTTCTTTTTCTGTCTCCTGAGAAAACTCTCCAGGAATCCTGATCCTGTCCCTTTCTTGTCACAGAATCTCTATAAAATTGGCATGATATTTGTCCTCAGATACCACTAGGGACCCTTACGAAACCTTGGAGGAGAAGAGTTGCAACTCTGTTCACGATCCTGAGTGAAAGTAAAACCTTCACTTTCTGAGTGAAGTAGGCTGAGGTACCAGGGCTCGCCTGGCTTATCATGTCTTCTTTTGCTTTTCCCACCTGTAATGTGTCTGAGCCTTCAGGGTCTCCTCTGGTGACTGCTGCATCTAGCTAAAAACAGACTTTTGAGCTTCTGAGAGGGACTTTTGAGTTAGAGGTTCATGTTATGATTTTGGAGTCCTGGTATCTCCTGCCCTCTCCTCATCTGGTCTCAAGTGAGAATGGAAGAGCTACTGGTTGGCCTCTTCCAGCAGGTGGGAGATCCTGGGCTCCCTGCTCCGGAGCGGGGCCTGCTGCATGAGACTGCATAGACCCTATTCGGAGGAGGCTAGTCTTTGGGGTTCACAAATGGTGCTTCAGGGCAAGCCTTGTTTCCTGCTTTTGCTTTGGAGGGAGTGGAATTAAAAGGATACCTGGAGAAAGTGAAGGATATTGGTTCAGTCCAATCTTTATGGAAGAGATTCCACAACCCCCCACCCCCACCCCAATGAAATTGAGTTTCTTTGGGAGAAACAAGAGTGAGAGGTTTATTTTCTCCACAGGAAGATATTTGGAAGTGTCTGCGTTTTCTGGAGAGGAAGGGGGAGCCTGGAAATACAGCAGGGCTAAAGTCATTAAAATACTTTTTACCCTGTAATCTGAAATTTGAAAATGTGCTGAGTTTGTCTTTTGAGCTCACTGAGAGGGGCAGGCTTTTCCCTCCTCCAGCAGGATCTCTGGCAGCCTGGCTCCTGGGGGAGAGTTTAGCCAGCGCAGAAGAACCGGGTCCTGGTGTGTCGGGATCCCTTCTGACGGTGCTGCAGCCCACAACACTAACACCCAGCAGATGAGAGGCCTCACCTCAAATTCCAGACTTCTCACCTACCGATGGTGTGATTCCAGAATGATTTCCTGTCTTCGCGTGGGGGTTTCTTCACATATAAAACAGCTGATGATGATAATGCCTGCCTTTGAAAGTTGTGGGAAATAAGTGAGAAGACAGAGATCATGGGTACCCTGTGATGACACATGGGTGTTCAACCAGCATGAGTTCCCTTTGCTGGGGTTTGTGTTTTTTTTTTTTTTTTTTTTTTAAGATTTTTATTCATTTGAGCGAGGGAATGCATGTGCACATGAGTAGGGGGAGGGGAAGATGCAGATTCCCCACTGAGCAAGGAGCCCAACTTGGGGCTTGATCCTAGGACCCTGGGATATGACCTGAGCCGAAGGTAGATGCTTAACCAATTGAGCCACCCAGGTGCCCCTGTCTGAGGTTTTTCTTGAAGAATAGCCTTTGTTTTACGGCTTTGTGAGCTATGTCTTCAAATTCAAGTATAAAGTGTGGGTAATTTTATGTTACCATAAAAGAAATGTTGGATGTAGCCATCAAGCATGAAGCCAAGAGCATGAAGGTTTTTTTTTTTTCTTTTATATATATTTAAGATATATTTACTTTAGAGAGAGTGAACAAGCAAAAAGTGCAAAGGGGGCAGGGGCAGAGGAGAGAGAGTGTCTTTTTTTTTTTTTTAACTAACATATAATGTATTATTTGCCCCAGGGGTACAGGTCTGTGAATCATCAGGCTTACACATTTCACAGCACTCACCATAGCACATACCCTCCCCAATGTCCATAACCCAACCACCCTCTCCCTACCCTCCAGTCCCCCAGCAACCCTCAGTTCATTTCATGAGATTAAGAGTCTCTTAACAGTTTGTCTCTCTCCCAATTCCATCTTGTTCCTTTTTTCCCCTCCCTACCCTCCATAAGCTCCCACCCTGCCTCTCAAATTCCTCATATGATATTGTCTTTCTCTGACTGACTTATCATGCTTAGCTTAATACCCTCTACTTCCACCCACATCATGGCAAATGACAAGATTTCGGGTTTGTTTTTTTTTTTTGGCAGCATAGTATTCCATTGTGTGTGTGTGTGTGTGTGTGTAACATCTTCTTTATCCACTCATCTGTTGATGGGCATCTAGGTTCTTTCCATAGTTTGGCTATTGTGGACATTGCTGCTATCAACATTGGGGTGCACGTGCCTCTTGGGATCACTACATTTGTATCTTTAGGGTAAATACCCAGTAGTGCGATTGCTGGGTCATAAGGTGGCTCTATTTTCAACTTTTTGAGGAACCTTTATACTGTTTTCCAGAGTGGCTGCACCAGCTTGCATTCCCACCAACAGTATAGGAGGGTTCCCCTTTCTCTGCATCCTGGCCAACATCTGTCATTTCCTGACTTGTTAATTTTAGCCATTCTGACTGGTGTGAGGTGGTATCTCATGGTGGTTTTGGTTTGTATTTCCCTGATGCTGGGTGATGTGGAGCACTTTTTCATGTGTCTCTTGGTCATTTGGATGTGTTCTTTGCAGAAATGTCTGTTCATGTCTTCTGCCTATTTCTTTTCTTTTTTTTTTTTTTTTAAAGATATTATTTATTTCAATCTCAAGTAGGTGGAGAGGCAGGCAGAGAGAGATAGAGGAGGAGGAAGCAGGCTCCCTCCTGAGCAGAGAGCCCGATGCAGGGCTCGATCCCAGGACCCTGAGATCATGACCTGAGCCGAAGGCAGAGGTTTAACCCACTGAGCCATCCAGGTGCCCCATCTGCCCATTTCTTGATTGGATTATTTGTTCTTTGGGTGTTGAGTTTGATAAGTTCTTCATAGATTTTGGATACTAGCCTTTTATCTGATACGTCATTTGTGAATATCTTCTCCCATTCTGTTGGTTGTCTTTTGGTCTGGTTGATAGTTTCCTTTGCTGTGTAAAAGATTTTGATCTTGATGAAGTCCCAAATGTTCATTTTTGCCCTTGCTTCCCTTGCCTTTGGTGATGTTCCTAGGAAGAAGTTGCTGCGGCTGAGGTTGAAGAGGTTGCTGCCTGTGTTCTCCTCAAGGATTTGGATGGATTCAAGGATGGATTCCTGTCTCACATTCAGGTCTTTCATCCATTTTGAGTCTATTTTTGTGTGTGGTGTAAAGAAATGGTCCAGTTTCACTCTTCTGCATGTGGCTGTCCCATTTTCCCAACACCATTTATTGAAGAGACTATCTTTTTTCCATTGGACATTCTTCCCTGCTTTGTCGAAGATTAGTTGACCATAGAGTTGAGGGTCTATTTCTGGGCTCTCTATTCTGTTCCATTGATCTATGTGTCTATTTTTGTGCCAGTACCATACTGTCTTGATGATGACAGCTTTGTAATAGAGCTTGAAGTCCGGAATTGTGATGCCACCAACTTTGGCTTTCTTTTTGAATATTCCTTTGGCTCTTCGAGGTCTTTTCTGGTTCCATATAAATTTTAGGATTATTTGTTCCATTTCTTTGAAAAAAAAATGGGTGGGATTTTGATAGGGTTTGTATTAAATGTTTATATTGCTTTAGGTAGCATAGACATTTTCACAATATTTGTTTTTCCAATCCATGAGCATGGAACATTTTTCCATTGCTTTGTGTCTTCCTCAATTTCTTTCATCAGTACTTTATGGTTTTCTGAGTACAGATTCTTTGCCTCTTTGGTTAGGTTTAATTCCTAGGTATCTTATGGTTTTGTGTGCAATTGTAAATGAGATTGACTCCTTAATTTCTGTTTTTCCTGTCTTGTTGTTGGTGTAGAGAAATGCAACTGATTTATGTGTATTGATTTTTTATCCTGACACTTTACTGAATTTCTGTAGAAGTTCTAATGTTTTGGAGTGGAGTCTTTTGGGTTTTCCACATATAGTATCATATCATCTGCAAAGAGTGATAGTTTGACTTCTTCTTTGTCAGTTTGGATGCCTTTAATTTCTTTTTGTTGTCTGAATGCTGAGGCTAGGACTTCTATGTTCTAGTTCTATGTTGAATAGCAGTGGTGATAATGGTCATCCCTACTGTGTTCCTGACCTTAGTGGAAAAGCTTTCAGTTTTTCCTCATTGAGAATGATATTTGCGGTGGGTTTTTCATAGATGGCTTTGATGGTATTGAGGTATGTGCCCTCTATCCTACACTTTGAAGAGTTTTGATCAGGAAGGGATGCTGTACTTTGTGAAATGCTATTCCAGCATCTATTGAGAGTATCATATGGTTCTTGTTCTTTCTTTTATTAATGTATTGTGTCGTATCACATTGATTGATTTGTGGATGTTGAACCAAACTTGCAGCCCTGGAATAAATCCCACTTGGTCATGGTGAATAATCCTTTTGATGTACTGTTGGATCCTATTGGCTAGTATTTTGGTGAGAATTTTCGCATCTGTGTTCATCAAGGGTATTGGTCTGTAATTCTCTCTCTTTTTTAAAAAAATAAATTTATTTGTTTTCAGCATAACAGTATTTATTATTTTTTCACCACACCCAGTGCTCCATGCAATCTGTGCCCTCTATAATACCCACCACCTGGTACCCCAACCTCCCCCAACCCGCTACTTCAAACCCCTCAGATCTGTAATTCTCTTTTTTTGATGGGTTCCTTGTCTGGTTTTGGGATCAAGGTGATGCTGGCCTCATAAAATGAGTTTGGAAGTTTTCCTTCCATTTCTATTTTTTGGAACAGTTTCAGGAGAATAGGAATTAATTCTTCTTTAAATGTTTGGTAGAATTCCCCTGGGAAGCTGTCTGGCCCTGGGCTTTTGTTTGTTTGGAGATTTTTGATGACTGTTTCAATCTCCTTACTGGTTATGGGTCTGTTCAGGTTTTCTGTTTCTTCCTAGTTCAGTTGTGGTAGTTTATATGTCTCTAGGAATGCATCCATTTCTTCCAGGTTGTCAAATTTGTTGGCGTAGAGTGGCTCATAGTATGTTCTTATAATTGTTTGTATTTCTTTGGTGTTGGTTGTGATCTCTCCTCTTTCATTTATGATTTTATTTATTTGGGTCCTTTCTCTTTTCTTTTTTATAAGTCTGGCCAGGGGTTTATCAATCTTATTAATTCTTTCAAAGAACCAGCTCCTAGTTTCGTTGATTTGTTCTATTGTTTTTCTGGATTCTATTTCATTGGTTTCTGCTCTGATCTTTATGATTTCTCTTCTCCTGCTGGTTTTAGGCTTTCTTTGTTGTTCTTTCTCCAGCTCCTTTAGGTGTAGGGTTAGGTCGTGTATTTGAGACATTTCTTGTTTCTTGAGAAAGGCTTGTACCGCTATGTATTTTCCTCTCAGGACTGCCTTTGCTGTGTCCCACAGATTTTGAACCATTGTGTTTTCATTATTGCTTGTTTCCATGAATTTTTTCAATTCTTCTTCAATTTCTGGTTGACCCATTGATTCTTTAGAAGAATGCTGTTTAGTCTCCATGTATTTGGGTTCTTTCCAAATTTCCTCTCATGATTGAGTTCTAGCTTTGGAGCATTGTGGTCTGAAAATATGCAGTGCATGATCCCTATCTTTTGGTACTGGTTGAGACCTGATTTATGACCCAGGATGTGATCTATTCTGGAGAATGTTCCATGTGCACTAGAGAAGAATGTGTATTCTGTTGCTTTGAAGTGAAATGTTCTGAATATATCTGTGATGTCCATCTGGTCCAGTGTGTCATTTAAGGCCTTAATTTCCTTGTTGATCTTTTGCTTGGATGATCTGTCCATTTCAGTGAGGGGAGTGTTAAAGTTCCCTACTATTATTGTATTATTGTTGATGTGTTTCTTTGATTTTGTTATTAATTGGTTTATATAGTGGCTGCTCCCATGTTAGGGGCACAGATATTTAAAATTGTTAGATCTTCTTGTTGGACAGACCCTTTGATTATGATATAGTGTCCTTTCTCATCTCTTATTGTAGTCTTTGGCTTAAAATCTGACTGATCTGATATAAGAATTGCCACCCAAGCTTTCTTCTGATGTCCATTAGCATGGTAAATTGTTTTCCACCCCCCAATTTAAATCTGGAGGTGTCTTCGGGTCTAAAATGGGCTTCTTGTAGGCAGCATATTGATGGTGTTTTTTTTTTTTTTATCCATTCTGATACCCTGTGTCTTTTGATTGGGGCATTTAGCCCATTAACATTCAGGGTAACTATTGAGAGATATGAATTTATTGCCATTGTATTGCCTGTAAAGTGGCTTTTACTGTATATTGTCTCTGTTCCTTTCTGATCTACTACTTTTAGGGTCTCTCTTTGCTTAGAGGACCTCTTTCAATATTTCCTCTAGAGCCGGTTTGGTGTTTGCAAATTCTTTCAGTTTTTGTTTGTTTCAGTTTTTGTTCTGTTTTGTTTATCTCTCCTTCTATTTTCAATGATAGCCTAGCTGGATATAGTATTCTTGGCTGCATGTTTTTCTCGTTTAGTGCTCTGAATATATCATGCCAGTTCTTTCTGGCCTGCCAGGTCTCTGTGGATAAGTCTGCTGCCAATCTAATATATTTACCATTTATGTTACAGACTTCTTTTCCAGGGCTGCTTTAAGGATTTTCTCTTTGTCACTAAGACTTGTAAATTTTACTATTAGGTGATGGTGTGTGGACCTATTTTTATTGATTTTTGAGGGGGGGTTCTCTGTACCTCCTGGATTTTGATGTTTGTTCCCTTTGCCATATTAGGGAAATTCTCTCAAAAATTCTCTCCAATAAACCTTCTCCTCCTCTCTCTCTTTTTTCTTTCTCTGGAATCCCAATTATTCTCATGTTGTTTCATCTTATGGTGTCACTTATCTCTCAAATTCTCCCCTCGTGATCCAGTAGCTATTTGTCTCTCTTTGCTCAGTTTCTTTATTCTCTGTCATTTGGTCTTCTATATCACTAATCCTTTATTCTGCCTTATTTTCCTAGCAGTAAGAGCCTCCATTTTTTATTGCACCTCAATAATAGCTCTTTTGATTTCAACTTGGTTAGATTTTAGTTCTTTTGTTTCCCCAGAAAGGGCTTTTATATCTCCCTAGAGGGTTTCTCTAATATCTTCCATGCCTTTTTCGAGCCTGGCTAGAACCTTGAGAATTGTCATTCTGAACTCTAGATCTGACATATTACCAATGTCTGTATTGAATATGTCCCTAACCTTCAGTACTGCCTCTTGGTTTTTTTTTTTTTTTTGGGTTCTGTTTCTTTTTTTCTTTCTTTCTTTTTTTTTTTTTTTTTTGTGGTGAGTTTTTCTGCCTTGTCATTTTGTCCAGATAAGAATATATGAAAGAGCAAATAAAATACTAAAATGGTGGCAAAGACCCCAGGAAAATGCACTCTAGCCAAATCAGAAGAGACCCCAAATCGTGGGGGGGAGGGGGGTGAAAGGGGATAAAAAGAAGTTCAGAAAAAAAATTTAAAAAAGAAAACAAATAAAGAAAAAATATAAAAATGAAAAAAATATATATATTAGACTGGTGACTAGAACAGGGTCACCCACTTAATTTTGGGAGTATTTTGGTCTCTTAGAAGAAACTGCCTCCCAAAATTTTAAAGAATGAAAAACATATATAAGGGTAAACACAATGAAGGGATAGAATATACCTATAAAAATGAAAAAAAAATTTTTTTTAATTTCTAATAAAGAGTTGATAAAGTAAGTTGGTTGGGAGAATAAAGAAAAAGAAAGTGGAGAGGATTTGCTCAGTCTGGAGACTAGAACAAGCCCAGAGCTAGATTTAGGGTATATTTTAATCTATTAGAAGAAGTTGTACCCCAAAGTTTTAGAAGAAAAAACCCCATGTATATACAAAAAATAAAGTTAGATACAAAGAAGGATAAAATATGACTATAATAATGAAGGTTCAGAAATGATTATTATTTTTTTATGAAAGGTATTGTTTAGACAAACTAGTTTAAAAAGGTTATAAAAGGAAAGGGTAAAAGTTAAAAAAAATTTAGCAGAAGAAAAAAAATAAAATTAAAAATAAATTAAATTAACCACAAGACTAAAGAATCATAGCGAGAAAGCCATGAGTTCCATGCTTTACTTTCTCCTCCTCTGGAATACCACTGTTCTCCTTGGTAAGTGAACTTGGTCTTGGCTGGATTTCTTGTTGATCTTCTGGGGGAGGGGCCTGTTGTAGTGATTCTCAAGTATCTTTGCCCGAGGCGGGATTGCACTGCACTTACCAGGGGTCAGGCTAAGCAATCTGCTTGGGTTCGCTTTTGGGAGCTTTTGTTCCCTGAACACTTCTGTAGAGTTCCAGAGGATGGAAATGAAAATGGCAGCCTCCTAGTCTCCCAACCGGAGGAGCTGAGAGCTCGGGGCCCCACTCCTCACTGCGCCCTCAGAGAAAATCACTAAATCACTCCTGTCTCCCTGGCTTCTGGCAGTGTTTGGAGAAAAGCGCTCAATCACTCCCGTCTCCCTGGTCTCTGGCTGCACTCCGAGCTCACTCAGCTTGTGATGGGTTCAAGGTAACCCTGAGCTGAGAGCTCACTCCTTGGCCCCGTCTCTGTAGCTGGCTTCCCTGCTCTAATACCTGTGAGGTCTGCGACACTCAGACACCCCGATCCTTCTATGACCCTGAGGGACCTGGGGCCATGCTGACCCTGTGTAGGCTTCACCCTGGTTTAGCCTCTGGAGTGATGTCCCTCAGTGGAGCAGACTTTTAAAAGTCCTCATTTAGTGCTCCATTGTTCTGCCGCTTGCCGGGAGCTGGCCCCTCCCGCCACAGTCTATCTTCTCATTGCTTTGGATTCACCTCTCTGCCAGTCCTACCTTTCAGAAAGTGGTCAATTTTCTGTTTCTAGAATTGCTGCTCTTCTTCTCTTTGATCTCCTGTTGGATTTATAGGTGTTTGCAACAGTTTGATAAGCTTTCTAGCTGATCTCCTCCTACCTGATGTAGTCTCAGCCTACTACTTCTCCACCATCTTGACTCCTCCAGTTTTGGTAGTTTTTATATCTCTAGGAATGCATCCATTTCTTCCAGATTGTCAAATTTGCTGGTATATAGTTGCTCATAATATGTTCTTATAATTGTTTATATTTCTTTGGTGTTGGTT
>NC_081569.1:58489870-58492042 GCF_022355385.1 Mustela nigripes | reverse complement strand
AAATTTGCTGGTGTAATGTTGCTCATAATATGTTCTTATAATTGTTTATATTTCTTTGGTGTTGGTTGTGATCTCTCCTCTTTCATTCATGATTTTATTAATTTGGGTTCTTCCTCTTTTCTTTTGGATAAGTCTGACCAGGGGTTTATCAATCTTATTAATTCTTCCAAAGAACCAGCTCCTAGTTTTGTTGATTTGTTCTACTGTTCTTTTGGCTTCTAGTTCATTGATTTCCATTCAGATCTTTATTATTTCTCTTCTCCTGCTGGGTTTAGGCTTCCTTTCCTATTCTTTCTCCAGCTCCCTAGGTGTAGGGTTAGGTTGTATACTTGAGAACTTTCTTGTTTCTTGAGAAAGGCTTGTATTGCTATATACTTCCCTCTCAGGACAGCCTTTGCTGTGTACCAAGGACTTTGAACAGTTGTGTTTTCATTTTCATTTGTTTTCAAGAATTTTTTCAATTCTTCTTTAATTTCCTGGTTGACTCATTCATTCTTTAGTAGGATGCTCTTTACCATCCATGTATTTGAGTTCTTACCCACTTACCTCTTGTGGTTGAGTTCTAATTTCAGAGCATTGTGGTCTGAAAATATGCAGTGAATGATCCCAATCTTTTGGTACTGGTTGAGACCTGATTTGTGACCCAGGATGTGATCTATTCTGGAGAAGGTTCCATGTGCACTAGAGAAGAATGTGTATTTTGTTGCTTTGGGATGGAATGTTCTGAATACATCTGTGATTTCCATTTGGTTCAGTGTGTCATTTAAGGCCTTAATTTCCTCGTTGATCTTTTGCTTAGATCATATGTCCATTTCAGTGAGGGGGTATTAAAGTCCCTATTGTCGATGTGTTTCTTTGATTTTGTTATTAATTAGTTTATGTAATTGACTGATCCCGTGTTAGGGGCATAGATACTTAAAATGGTTAGTTCTTCTTGTTGGACAGACACTTTAAGCATGATATAATGTCATTCTTCATCTCTTATTATAGTCTTTGGCTTAAAATCCAATTTATATGATGTAAGGACTGCCACCTCAGCTTTCTTTTGATGTCAGTTAGCATGGTAACTTGTTTTCCACCCCCTCAATTTAAATCTGGAGGTGTCTTTGGGTCTAAAATGAGTTTCTTGCAGACAGCATATTGATGGATTTTTTTTTTAATCCATTCTGATATCCTCTGTCTTTTGATTGGGGCATTTAGCCCCTTAACATTCAGGGTAACCATTGAAAGATATGAATTTATTGCTATTGTATTGCCTGTTAGGTGGCTGTTACCGTATATTGTCTCTGTTTCTTTCTGGCCTGTTACTTTTAGGCTCTCTCTTTGCTTAGAGGACCCCTTTCAATATTTCCTGTAAGGCTGGTTTGGTGTTTGCAGATTCTTTTAGTTTTTGTTTGTCCTGGAAGCTTTTTATCTCTCCTATTTTTGATGCTTGTTCTTTTTGCCATATTAGGGGAATTCTCTACTATAATTTGTTCCAATATACCTTCTGCTCCCCCTTCTTCTTCTGGGATCCCAATTATTCTAATATTGTTTTATTTTAATCATCACTTATCTCTTGAATTCCCTCCTCATGGTCCAGTAGTTGTTTGTCTCTCTTTTGCTCAGCTTATTTATTATCCATCACTTGGTTTTCTATATCACTAATTCTCTCTTCTGCCTCATTTATCCTAGCAGTAAGAGCTTCTGTTTTTGTTTGCACCTCATTAATAGTTTTTTTTTTTTTAAATTTCAACTTAGTTAAATTTTAGTTCTTCTGTTTCTCCAGAAAGGGATTTTATTTCTCTCGGAAGGAATTCCCTAATATCTTCCTTTTTTTTTTTTTTTTTTGAACCCAGCTAGCACCTTGATAATCATCATTCTGAACTCTAGTTCTGACATATTACTAATGGCCTTATTGATTAGGTCCCTAGCTGTTGGTACTGCCTCTTGTTCTTTTTTTTTTTGTGGTGAGTTTTTCTGCTTTATCATTTTATCTAGATAAGAATAGATGAATGAGAGAACAAAATACTAAAAGAGTGGCAAAGACCCCAGAAAAATATATGTTTACCAAATTAGAAGAGACCCTAAACTGGGGAGAGAAGAAAGGGAGGGATATATATATATATTATTTTTTTTAAAGATTTTATTTATTCATTTGACAGAGAGAGATCACAAGTAGATGGAGAGGCA
>NC_081569.1:58326867-58489770 GCF_022355385.1 Mustela nigripes | reverse complement strand
CAGGCTCCCCGCCGAGCAGAGAGCCCGATGCGGGACTCGATCCCAGGACCCTGAGACCATGACCCGAGCCGAAGGCAGTGGCTTTAACCCACTGAGCCACCCAGGCGCCCTTTTTTTTTTGATTGGTGAATAGAGCAGAGTCACCCACTTGATTTTGGGTATATTCTGGTCTCTTAGAAGAAACTACCTCCCAAAACTTTAAAGAAAGAATATGTTATTTACACACACACACACACACACACACATAAAGGTAAACATGATGAAGGGATGGAATATGACTGTATAGATGAAAATATCATGAGAGACTATGGACTCTGAAAAACAATCTGAGGGTTTTGAAGGGGTGGGGGGTGGGAGGTCGGGGTACCAGGTGGTGGGTATTATAGAGGGCACAGATAGCATGGAGCACTGGGTGTGGTGCAAAAACAATGAATACTGTTATGCTGAAAATAAAAAATAAATTAAAAAATATTCTAAAAAAGGAATTGATAAAATAAGTGCTTGGAAAAAGAAAGAAAAACAAAATGGAGAGAATTTGCTCAGGCTGGATACTAGAACAAAGCCCTGTGCTAGATTTAGGGTATGTTTTGATCTATTAGAAGAAATTGTATCCCAAAAATTTTTAGAAGAAAAAACCCTATATGTATATAAAAAATAAAGTTAGATACAAGGAAGGTTAAAATATGACTATAATAACGAAGGTTTAAAAAGATTGTTTTTTAGAAAGGTACTGTTAAGATAAACTAGTTAAAAAAAACCTTAAAAGAGGAAAGAGAATAAGTTAAAAAATTAGAGTATGAAAATAAAATTAAAAACTTTAACTTTGAAAGACTAAAGGATTGTGGGGGAAAAAGCCATGAGTTCTATGTGTTGCTTTCCCTTGGCTGTGAAGTTCCTCAGTTCTCATTGATCAGTGAACTTGGTCTTGGCTGGATGTTCTTGCTGATCTTCTGGGGGAGGGGCCTGTTGTAGTGATTCTCAAATGGTTTTGTCTGAGGTGGAATTGTACCACCTTTTCCAGGGGCCAGGCTAAGTAATCTGCTCAGGTTTGCTCTCAGGAGCTTTTGTTCCTAAACTTTTTCCGTAGAGCTCTGGAGGATGGGGATGAAAATGGTGGCCTTCCAATCTCTGGCTGGGAGGAGCCAAGAGCTCAGGGTCCCACTCCTTAGTGTGCCCTCAGAGAAAAGCAGTCAGTCACTCCTGTCTCCCTGGTCTCCAGGAGTGCTCCAAGCTCACCTATCCTGTGACCAATCATTTCTATCTCTGGTGCATGGCCCCATTTGGAGTCTCCAACACCAGCAGATTCTTGCCTCTAGAGGAGGAAGGTGGGTCTCCCTGGGTCTGCCACTTGTGAGGTCCCTGCTCAAAGAGCAGTGGCCCGACTGCCTTGGATCACACCTTAAGGTAACCCTGAGCTGAAAGTGCACTCCTCAGCTCGGTCTCTGTAGCCGGCTTCCCTGCTCTGATACCTGGGAGCTCTGCCACACTCAGATACCCCTGGCCTTTCTGTGACCCCACAGGTCCTGAAACCACACTGTCCCTGTGAGGGCTCAACCCCTACTTAGCCTCTGGAGCACATACTTCAGTGGAGCAGACTTCTAGAAGTTCTGATTTTGTGCTCTGCTGCTCTCTCATTTGCCAAGAGCTGGCCCTTCCACTGTGGTCTATCTTTCCATATATTGCCTTGGATTCACTTCTCCGAATGTGATACCTTCCAGAAAGTGGTCACTTTTCTCTTCCTAGAATTTCTGCTCTTCTTCTCTTCAGTCTCCTGCTGAGTTTGTAGGTGTTCAGAATAGTTTGTTAAGTATCTAGCTGAATGCTTGAGATGATATTTAGGTCTCCTATACCTCTGCTATCTTGCTCCTTCCCCCAAGGAGAGAGTCTTAAGCAGACTCTGTGCTGAGTGCAAACCCAGATATGGGGCTTGATCTCACAACCATGAGATCACCACCTGAGCTAAAACCAAGAGTTGAATGGCAAAGAGCATAAAGTTTAATTACACATCTTCCTGTCCATGTTTTGGCCTCACTACTCACAGCCCCTTAATACAGAATAACTATTATATCTCTAAAAAACTCTCTTTGCCACTGTAAAATATTACTTTGCCAGGAGTTAAGTATTAGGAATAGGAAAAAATAGTACCTGATTTTCCATGGCTCAGTCTACTCGTTACTATGTTGCATGTTTGCTTATTCATTTAACAAAGGCACAGGTATCTATTAAACATATCATTAATAATGACTTTTTTTTTAAAAGGTGGTTTTGGGGGCAGCTGGGTGGCTCAGTGGGTTAAGCCTCTGCCTTTGGCTCAGGTCATGATTTCAGGGTCCTGGGATTGAGCCCCACATGGGGCTCTCTGCTCAGCAGGGAGCCTGCTTCCCTTCCTCTCTCTCTGTCTGCCTCTCTGCCTACTTGTGATTTCTGTATGTCAAATAAATAAATAATTAATTTTAAAAAAAGGTGGTTGTGAATGCTTACTATGTGCCATGCACTGTGTTAAGAATTTTACACTGATTACTTTTCTTATGTAATAACCACCCCCATTTACTGAGGGTCCACCATTGACTGGGAGTGGTGGCTGGTGATTTACAAACATTAGCTCTGACTTTCCAAAGAATATTTATGATCTCAGCACCTGCTAAGGTCTTGTGTAGACACTGGGTGCAGCCCTTTTCATAGTTCTGGTGATACTGGATCACCCCTCCCACCCCCAAGCCATCCTCCATTTCCAGTGGGCTTTGACCATATTGGAACACTTCACAACTCTTGATCGATATTTTACTTCTCTGACCTTGGAACTTGCTCTGACCTTTCCTGACCTTGCACTTGCTGTTCCATCTACCCATATGTTTGCACAGTTGCCTTCTTCATACCATGCAGACCTCCACCCTTTCCAGTGAACCCACTCTGACTTCTAGTCTCATATCTGCCACTCCCACAGCCAGTCTCTGTCCTGTCATCTCGTGTTAAGCAATGTTTGCATTGTTGTTGTTGTTTTTAAAGTGAAGTTCATTTATGAAAAGGTTTTCAAAGAGGACCTACTTGTGGTTTGCTGTTCCTACTAGGGAAAACTGAGAATATCCTTAAAAAATACTCTGGAGAAATATGACAAGTTCCAATCAGTCTCAGAGACAATCTTTTTTTTTTTTTTTTCCTTCATTTTGTTTTTATTATAGCATGTTTGCTTAATTTACAGCAAGCAGAAAATAAGCTGGGTCTTGTTTTGATCCAAACATTGATGTTTTAAAGGTTGTACACAATATTTGTTAAAATCTTAAAGATTGTAATTTTGATTCAGTTCTTGTTGGAGTTGCAGTGATATCAAACAAATTCAACTGGATGATTTTCTTAGAACACGGACTGGATAGTCTGTCTTTCCCAAATTTGGTTGGTCAGTAGTTGGCAAACTATCACCCCAGCAGCTCAGTCTCTTCATCTACTCAATGAGAGGGTTGGGTTGATTGATCACCATGGGCCCTTCATGCACAATCTCCTAAAGATGCAGATGGCTACATTTATTGAGGTTGGACTATGGGTCAGATGCTGTAAGTGATGTCTGTATATTATCTGATTTAGTTCTTCTAGTACTTTAAAAGGGGATCTGGTATCATTTAGTCTCTTTAGATTAGAAAAATGACACTCGGGTAAAACAGACCTTGCTCCCTAAGGTCACGTAGCTAATAACCATCAGATTCAAGTATTAAGCTCCTAACTGTGTTGGCACATTGTCTGTCCCAGGGCCTCTGGGGCTTCGAAGCAGGAGGTTAGATTAGTTTCAGAAGAGGGATAGCTCTCTAAGAAGGAGTTGGGAGATTGCAGCTCCTATTAGAACTAGAAGCCAAGCCAAGCAAAGGCCCAAGTCAACTTGAAACTTATGTCTGTTCTTCCAAAACCCCATGAGGCCTTTCTTACGGATTTGGATCATGCTGTGCCTTGAAGCTGGATTTAGTACTTTTCACAGAACTTTGTGGAATTGAAATGAATTCTTTTAAGGTCTGTACTGCTCTTTTAGAATCTTGGTTTTCAAGATTCTATACTTGCTCTGTTTTCCTCTTGGTCTAATTCAAATCAATCAGGCACCTCCCTGCAACACGTTAACTAGACAATACACAACTCTGTGTGTAGGGGGGTGTAGAACCCATATAGTTATTGAGTTATATGGATTTTATTATACAATGCAGACATAGTTCGAATTTTTTTGGGAGAATTTGTCCTAATCTCTAAAATTAGATCAAAGTGCATGCACACACAAATACACACACACATATTTTGGACTTGTTCCTCTGTCTCTAATGCTTCCTCTGTTGACTGGCATCATCTGGTGTCTTCCAGAAAAGGATTTTTTCTTAAAGACAAGAAATATGTCTTTGATTCCACATCTGTTCACTTCAACTCTTGCTTTCTGTGAAGGAGTAGTTAGTTCATATTTGTTGGCCTTGCGATGAAAGGGCCTCAGAATCCATCTTCTCTACTCTGACCCATGCTTGCCTGATCATGGGAATCACCTGCATATTCTTGGGCCCGAGTTAGAACTTTGGAGTCTGAATCCTCAGGAGAATTGCCAGTAATTTCTTTTTAACATGCCAAGCAATTTTTTAAAATCATTTTTGTCACATTAAACCTGTTTAGTATCCCAAACAGGGTTGGGAAACTGATCCCCTTCATGATCACAAAGGGTGTATGAGCTTCACATATAACTACACAAAAGATTTTGGGTTTCAACTCTTTAGTTGTTTTTGTTTTTTGTTTTTTTTGTTGTTGTTGTTAATTATTTATATATTTATTTTGAGAGAGAGCGAGAGGGTGAGTGAGAGAGAGAGAGAGAGAGAAAGAGTACACCCGGGGGAGCCGGGAGGCAGAGAGAGAAGCAGACTCCCTGTGGAACAGGGACCTTGGGATCATGACCTGAGCCAAAGGCAGACACTTAGTTGACTGAACCACCCTGTTACCCCAGCTCTTTGGTTTTAAAAAACAGATACACTCATTTTAATTCATGGAAAGGAAGATTTATAGGACAGATTATAGAGGATTATAGGGACATCGAGTGTCCTTTTGGGACTTCCAAGAATAAGCAGTGAAGTACAACCAGCCTCATGGAATGGAGGCTCTGTGGTTTCTTATTTGTCATGTTCTTGCTTTTCTCTGTACATTATGTTCCTCTCTCTACCATATCCTCAGTGTGTCTGTAGTCTGTAATGGCCCCTTGGTCCCAAGTCAGCTCACCCTCAGCTTTTTCCCTAGAGCCCACTGATTCTGTGTTTCAGTCTTCCAATTCATATTTCAAGGAGCTCACTCATAGGCTCAGTTAAGAGTGTTACAGATAACATTTGCAGAAAAACCTCATGATGATAATTTTGGTTCATTGAGGAAATGTTTGAAACCAGTTTGCACTATGGCGTACTCAATGATAGAAAAGCACTCCTTTGGGGCTATGGAACTAGAGGTACACTCATGACTAAAGAGCAGCAAATGTGAGAAAAAAACTTTTTTAAAGATTTTATTTATTTATTAGAGAGAGAAAGAAATATAGATCATGAGCAGGGGGCAGGGAGAAGGAAAAGCAGGCTTCCCACTTAGCAGAGAGCCTGATACAGGGCTCTATCCCAGGACTCCGGGGCCATGACCTGAGTTGAAGGTAGACACTTAACTGACTGAGCCACCCAGGGGCCCCAAATAGCATCAAGATTTTGTATAATCAGAATTCCCAGAGTTTTTACTCCCTTCTAACTTTAGCTTGGATCTAAATAGTTCTTCCAGAACATACTTGGTAGCTCTGAGAAAGGATCAGAAATACAGAGGCAATCATTGAGGTGAGAGTGGCTTTTTGAAATGTTCTGTTTCACTTAAAGTGGAGCAGTGGCTTTCCATTTCTTTGAGAACAAGTTAAAAATTAAGAATCAAGCCTGTTTATCTTTTTTAGTTTCCATTTTCAAGTCCAGGTGAGTTGTTGTCCCAAGGAAGAACACAGAATGACCTGACTCCTTTGGAATCACCCAGCTTCTTTCTTGGGAATTGTACACAGATAATATGGCCGTGTGTTGGCTCTCATTGAGCAAAAGTTTAAATCAAAATAAAATTCCCTTCTGTCTGATCTCAGATTTACTGCTGTTCTGGGAAATGTCACAGAAGCAAAGGCAATGTTATTTCACTAAAAATAGTTGTCAGAAACTAAGAGTCATGTCAAAAACTTCTGGGGATTTTGGCTCCAAAAGCCCACTTGATGTTTGGTGACAAGTTCTTTGGAGGTCCAAATGATAAAAATGTTTAGAGAGATGAAATGGTGCTATATAAATGAGCTTACATATTAATTATCTGTTGCTTTTCTGCTTTTGTTGCCAGTGCCCATGACTTTGGGCAGGAAAGACTTGAAAAGGAGGTCAATCCCAAGAGTCAGTTTGTCTTCTAGCTGAAAGTGTTGATGGGTGTTGAGAGTAGAGCTTGCTGGTACAACTTTTCAGATTATCGAGGCTGAGGTCTGAAATTATATAAATCTGTTGTTAAATGTAAACCTTTGAATCTGGTTGTTAGTTTATCCACTCTGGTATCTGTGAGGCTTCCTCCCCACTTATTGTGAGAGCTACAGAAGAACAAGAAAACACTATGTGTACCTGTTAACACTATTGGTGTCCAGAGATCAAAAGCTATCACACACAAAACAAAAAAGCCCAAGGTAAATACTGAACTTCTAATATGATAGGTATTAAAGAAGGAAAATTCTGTAATGGATAAATCTTGGAAATAAATTTGTTTTATCAGGTTTTGTGGGGGGAGGTGATGAGACTCTGATCAAGTTTTATATTATAACATTTGTTTTATATTAACAATTTTTGGAAATCCATTCCCAATCAGATTAGAAAAATATAAATTAAATTTATAACACTTCAATTGTTTTTCAAAAAATACTTAAATTATTTACCAATATATATATTTTTTTAACAATAAATTTTGAGAAAGGTATCAAGCATTTTCTTAGGAGGTTGGCTAATGGTTCCAACAGTAGATGTAAGGCTCATGGAAGTAAGGCCTGTGACTTGAGTTCTGCTGTTTCTAGGGTCCAACATAGTGTATATTACATAGTAGGTACTAGGTGAATACTTGATTAACTGAATTGTGGTATGGATGATGGCTGTGATTTGGTGAATGGAGGACAGGTTCAATAAAGGCATTAAGATGGGAACCATCCTGATGAGAATAGAGGTCAAGGGTAAGGAGGGTCTTTCGAAATAGCACAGTACAGCTAGGGAAAGGTCAAGCTATAGAAAGATATGAAAAGTTATGAGTGTATGTTTGGTAAGACAGGTGAGAGAAAACCATTGAATCCTATGAATAGGAAAATGATTAATGCTTTTAAAAATCTTGCAAGGTTACATAGAGGTGAGTTGGAAGGAGTGGAGAGACCAGTCACTTTGTTAGCTAATGAGGCACAAACCTACGTGATGAAAGCTGAGAAAGAACAAATGCAATTCTAAAGGAGAAGTGCTAGGACCCAGTGGCAGGATTGGAATAAAGGGCTGAAGAAGAAGCAGGAAGAAGGTCTGGGAGAAAAAGAGTAGAACTAATATCGAAGGGAATGGACAGTTAAGAAGGTGAGTCAGTTTGGGTGGGTGGGCTGTCTGGGAAAGAAGAGTGCCTGGATCAGTTCGTACTTAAGCAGAGGTAGGACCACCGTCTACCACGGGTTGGGTTTATATAATCTGTGAGGGGTTGGACATCAGGATTGGATTTGGAGATCCAAGAAACCTTAACATAGAGGAGACAGATCAAGTCATGTAAGATCAGAGAGAAAGTGAGCAGAAGGCAAGGATCCTGGAGGGCTAGAACGAGTGTGGTAGTGGTCAAACTGAATGCAAACTGAATGGCCCCCTTAAGAGTAGGTATCATTTTCTATTCATTTTTGTATTCCTGCCATGAAGCACCATGGCTAGCTCACAGTGGGAGTGCTCAATAACTCCTTGCTAGAAGAATGCAATTCCTGCCATGCTATATTAATTCATGGCAATTCGAGAAACTCAGTAGACTGCACATTTGACGTCCTCATTGGGGATATGATGATATTAGAGCAGGGGACAAAATTTTCCTTTTAGCATTGAGGATCCATTGCCTTCTACTTCTCTGTATGCTACTTTTTCTTGTCATGTGAAGCAGAATAAGGGAGATGTGAGTGCATCTTTGATTTACAGATTTTTTTTTTTTTTTTTTTTTTTGGTAAAAAGGAATAAGATAAGTACCAGAGTTCTCTTTTTCTTAACAAAAGAGAAACAAACTCAACAGCAAACTTATAAAATATTTACAGTGTACCTGGTATTGTGTAGGACCTAAAGACACTTAGTTCTGTCCTCGACAGTTTATGATCAAAGCCAGTTCTGACCTCATCCCTTGGGCCGCAGCATTTTGTGTTCTTGTTGGCTGGCATCTTCCATCATGGAGCAACAATTTTGCCTTGAACAGACCAAGCTTCTAATTCATAGTCCTTAAGAGTGGCCATTCCAAATGCACAGGTGTGAGATCAGCCCAAGGCTCTTTATCACATCTCCAGCAGACCATGATTATCCCTACATTCAAAGTATGCTGATTTTTGAAAACCATTGAGGTTTTTTTTTTTTAATTTTTTATTTTTTATAAACATATATTTTTATCCCCAGGGGTACAGGTCTGTGAATTACCAGGTTTACACACTTCACAGCACTCACCAAAGCACATACCCTCCCCAATGTCCATAATCCCACCCCGTTCTCCCAAACCCCCTCCCCCCAGCAACCCTCAGTTTGTTTTGTGAGATTAAGAGTCACTTATGGTTTGTCTCCCTCCCAATCCCATCTTGTTTCATTGATTCTTCTCCTACCCACTTAAGCCCCCATGTTGCATCACCACTTCCTCATATCAGGGAGATCATACGATAGTTGTCTTTCTCTGCTTGACTTATTTCGCTAAGCATGATATGCACATGCACCCGAATGTTTATAGCAGCAATGTCCACAATAGCCAAACTATGGAAAGAACCTAGATGTCCATCAACAGATGAATGGATCAAGAAGATGTGGTATATATACACAATGGAATACTATGCAGCCATCAAAAGAAATGAAATCTTGCCATTTGCGACAACATTGAGTTTTTTTTTAAAAACAATTTGGAATTTCTATAAATGCTTGCTTTATTAACTCTATATATCCTGTCAAGTAGATCTTGGCAATGTCTTTGTTTGTGGAATTCCTAAAGTCTAGAAGACCTGCCAGAGTATTTCCTTTGCTTTTTCCTTCTTCCAAACCAGGCTTTGAGGGGAGCCTGTGAGTGTGGGTTTTGTACGGCAGCCATCTTGGGTGGATGTGAAGGTTTAAATGGCACCTTTCTTTGCAGGTAGGTTGGCAGATGGAATACTCCTGGCAGAATGGACAATTTCAGGCTCTAAGCTGAGGGCAGGAAACCCCATTTTGAATTGTTTATTCATTCTTCCCTGAAGGGTTGGTATCTCAGTGTTGTACTCAGCACCCAGTGAGTTGGGTGGATTTTATTTGCTGCTTCTTGAAGACTTTTTTTTTCTCTTTTTGTATGAAGTTGAAATTAAAACGTTTATTTTTTCTTTTTGTCCTCTACCTTTTTTTTTTTTTTTTCTTTGACAGAGAATAGATGTGTGGTCCAAGGCTTGGGCTTGGCATTTCTCCTTTGGACCAGCTTGTCCTATCTGTCCCTGTATTTATATTACCATGACACCCTGGCTTCTGTCTCCCAAACACGTGATACTTTCGGCTCAGACTTGGCCACTGGCCCCTGCAGGGTTCAAATGCTCAGAGGAAGTTGAAATGGAAATGTTTCTTTGGGTCAGTCTTCTCCCTGGACTTTATACACTACTCTCTTTTTCTTCTTTCCCTTGTCTGTGGCCAAACAGGCAGCATGAGCTTCATGGGAGGACCGGTATAATGACATGGAATTGTTGTGGAATTCCTAAATTGGAGGATCATTGCATGATACATAGTACCCCATGAATTGGATGCATCTAGGAAGCCAAGCTTCCTTGGTAAATTCTACTTTGGAGGATGGAGTATGAGAAGGATAATAGAAGGTCCCTATACATTGTCATTCATTCACTGAATGCACATTGAGTACCCACCACTGGCCAGCCACTAAGAATTCTGAATTAAAGCCTGATTCCACTGGTAGTATAGCATAGCAAAGACATTTTAAGATTTGGAACCAGAATACCTGGCTTGAGTCTTGGCTCTGCCACCTACTGAGTTAGAAAAGTAAGCATAAGGCAATATATATGGGCACAGAAGGAAGGGCCTTAACCTTGGATAGTTGGAGAAAGCATCATAAGAGTGAGTAATATTTGAGCTGTTTCTTAAAAAATCACTGGAAGGAAAAAAAAAAAAGAATCACTGGAAGTTTGTTAGGTGGATGAAGTGAGGTGTGGGGATAGGTAAGTTAAAGAGGGAAAGGAAAAATCACATAAAATGAAAATGGGTAATGTGAGCTGTCTGGAGAGGCCAGAACATACAGTGTATGGAGAGAA
Organism: Mustela nigripes; assembly: GCF_022355385.1. NCBI lineage: Eukaryota > Metazoa > Chordata > Mammalia > Carnivora > Mustelidae > Mustela > Mustela nigripes. The sequence continues at coordinate 58,479,257 of NC_081569.1, read as the reverse complement.
ACTTTTTTTCGATTGAAGTATAATTGATATATAATATCCTATTAATTTCAGATGTACATAATAGTGATTCAGTATTTTTATACATTATGAAATGATTTCCACAGTAAGTCTAGTTACCCTCTGTCACCATAGGAAGTTATTAGAATATTATTGACTATATTCTCTAGGCTGTACATTACAACCCCATGGCTTGTTTATTTTATAATTGAAAGTTTGTATCTCTTAATCCCCTTCACCCATTTCACTTCCCCTTACCCCTCCATCAGCCCCTTTCTCCCTCTGGAAATTAATAGTTTGTTTCCTGTATCTATGAGTCTGTTTCTGTTTCTTGTTTGCTGGTTTCTTAGATTCCACATGAAAGTAAAACCACAGAGCATTTGTCTTCCTCTGTCTGACTTATTTCATTTAATATAATACCCTCAAGGTCCATCTATGTTGTTGCAAATGGTAAGATTTCATTCTTTTTTATGGCTGAGTAATATTACACACACACACACACACACACACACACACACACACACACTACATCCATATATAGCACATTTTCTTTATCCATTCATCTATCAATGGACTTGGGCTGCTTCTAGATCTTGGCTATTATAAATAATGCTGCAAAAAACATAGGGGTGCATATATCTCCTAGAATTGGTATTTTTGTTTTCTTTGTATAAATACACAGAAGTGGAATTGCTGGATGGTATAGTGGTTCTCTTCTTGATTTTTTGAGCAACTTCTACATTGTTTTCCATAGTGGCTATGAAAATTTACATTCTAGGGGGAGAAGCTGAGGGTATTGCTGGAAAGATAGACTAAAGCTGAGAAGATGCCATTTTGTGAAAACCCTTGAATGCCTTGCAAAGGACTTTGGACTTCAGGCTGCTGCCTGGGGTTCTCTAACCTCAATTTTTAATCAGGTGGGTCAAATGATCCCATTTGCATTTTTTACGTTCCTGGCAGTAGCACTAAGGTGACTTGGGGGAGGGAGGAAGACTGGTGGCTTTTTCTTAGGACAGATGAGATGAGACACTGTTGTTATTCATGTCAGTTTCAATAAAGCACCATTGATGCTTCTGCTATAAGGCAAGTCTGGTGAGTATGTGTGGGTGAGTGTTGGGAGGCTCTTCCAGAGACTGAGTGACAACTGGCAGATTCTCTGGTCATATGTAGCTTAGAAGTCCGAGGGGAGGAAGAGGGGAGGGGGCCCTGAGGTTCTCTGCTGTTGGATTTCAAAGGCCCCAGTGGTAAAGGCCCAACTGCATTGGCAAAGCCTCTTGGGGCAGTCCCTTGAGCCAGACAGAGCAACAGAGCACTCGCTTTTCTCTGTGTGAGCCTTTGAACCTCTTTGAAGACAAGAGGATTTTTTTCCCTCTGTTACAGCCAGAACATTAGTTCACGTTTATGTACTTTTGTCATTAGACTCCATGGGGAATCTATTCTTGATGAAAATCTTAGTTGCACACTTGGCTGGAATCCACAGTTGTTATATTTGTTGGATGCTTGCTGGACACAGCTGGTGCTCCTTCGAGCCCAGAGAACAAAAGTAGTGATAACTGTGTTGTTGATCAGAGCTAATTAGTTGACAAATGCTATTATTCTGTGTCAACCTAAAGGAGGGGATCAGGGGTCTGGCTGTTGTGATACTGGGGTGAAATGGGTATTTGTTGCAGTCATGTGGAGGCTGAATGGCATCACCAGGTTGACTGAAAAGTCCTATTGTGGTGACTGGATGGGAAAAGGAACAAAGGAAATACAGTTTCCTGCAAATTTATGACTTTTTATTTTATGTGAAGAAAATGCCTAAGTAGCAGAAATTCTGGAAAATCTGTCAAGAAATATTCCCATCTTAAATTTAAACCTGTGATGTTATTGTTATTAAGTGAGGTATGTGCAAGCTATAATGAAGCAGTCAAGAAGGCTGTTATCATTTAGACTTCAGAATGTGGCAGGAGTAAGGGAGGCTTTATTGATGAGGTGACATTAGAAGTGGTTTGGGTCGGCCAGTAAAGGCATGTGATGTGGTGAACACTATGTTATACACAACTAATGAATCATTAAACATTATATCAAACACTAATGATGTGCAATATGTTGGCTAATTGAATTTAAATTAAAAAAATTCACTTAAAAAAGTGAGAGAATGTTTTATGAACCTATAATTTCAATCTCTGCCAATTGGACTGTATAATATGAGGTAAGGGAGCAAAATCATTGTTTTGCCTGTGACTACCCAGTTTAAATGATATCCAGTTGGTGAGTTCTCCTATTTATAAAGTGTATGTGTATGTGTTAAACACAATTCTGAAATAATATACACAAAATCTGATTATCTCTCAATAGTGGGTTAATGAATTAAAAATTTCTTTTCTAGGGACGCCTGGGTGGCTCAGTTGGTTAAGCAGCTGCCTTTGGCTCAGGTCATGATCCCAGCATCCTGGGATCGAGTCCCACATCAGGCTCCTTGCTCAGCAGGGAGCCTGCTTCTTCCTCTGCCTCTGCCTGCCATTCTGTCTGCCTGTGTTCGCTCTCTCCCCCCCCCTCTCTGATAAATAAATAAAATCTTAAAAAAAAATTTCTTTTCTACCTGTATTTTTACAAATGTGTATTTATTATGTGATAAGGAAAAGCAGGTTATTATTGTTGTAAAGATTTACTTGTTTTGAGAGAGCATGGGAGGAGGGGTGAAGGAGGAAAAAGAGAATCTTAAGCAGACTCCCCTCTGAGTGGAGGACCATGACATGGGGTTCATTTCCATTACCCATGAGATCATGACCTGAGCCAAAACCAAGAACTGGATGCTTAACTGACTGAGCTGCTCAGGTGCCACTCAAAACCAGATTGTTTTTTCATGGGAGAAAAAGCAGTAAGAAGCAGTCTTGAGTTAATATCCTTGTTTTAATGTGTACATGAGTTTGAGTACCATATAGTCCTGAGTGGTAAGGAAAAGACTTTAATATATGCAAAGTGTTTGAAGGGCAGAAAGGGTACAGGAACAGACTGCCCACACATGTCCTCTGTTTGGAAAAATAGGCCTTTTTAAAAAAAAAATTTCATTTTTTCAGTGTTTCGAGATTCATTGTCCAAGCACCACAGCCGGTGCTCCCTGCAATATGTGTCCCCCTTATTACCCACCACCAGGCTCACCCATCCCCCCAGCCCCTCTCCTCCAAAACCCTCAGTTGTTTCTCAGAGTTCATGGTCTCTCATGGTTTGCCCCCCCCACCCCATATTTCCCTCAATTCACTTTTCCTTCCCTTCCCCTAATGTCTTCCATGTTATTCCTTATGCTCCACAAGTAAGTAAAACCATATAATTGACTCTCTCTGCTTGACTTACTTCACCCAGCATAATCTCCTCTGGTCCCATCCATGTTGATATAAAAGTCGGGTATTCATCCTTTCTGGTGGAGGCATAGTACTCCATAGTATATATGGACTACATCTTCTTTATCCATTCATTTGTTGAAGGGCATCTTGGCTTTTTCCACAGTTTGGTGACTGTAGCCATTGCTGTTATGAACATTGGGGTACAGATGGCCTTTTCTTTCACTGTATCTGTATCTTTGGGGTAAATACCCAATAGTGCAATTGCAGGGTCATAGTCTATTTTTAATTTCTTAAGGAATCTCCACACTGTTTTCCAAAGTGGCTGCACCAACTTGAATTCCCACCAACAGTGTAAGAGGGTTCCTCTTTCTCCACATCCTCTCCAACACATGTTGTTTATTGTCTTGTTGATTTTGGCCATTCTAACTGGTATAAGGTGGTATCTCAATGTGGTTTTGATGTGAATCTCCCTGACGGCCAATGATGATGAACATTTTTTTATGTGTCTGTTGGCCATTTGTATGTCTTCTTTGGATAAGTATCTGTTCATGTCTTCTGCCCACCTTTTGACATGATTATCTGTTTTTTTGAGCGTTGAGTTTGAAGAGTTCTTTACAGATCTTAGGTATCAGATCTTTATCTGTAGTGTCATTTGTGAATATCTTCTCCCATTCCGTGGGTTGCCTGTTTGTTTTGTTGACTGTTTCCTTTGCTGTGCAGAAGCTTTTTATCTTGATGAAGTCCCAAAAGTTCATTTTTGATTTTTTTCCCTTTGCCTTTGGAGACATGTCTTGAAAGAAGTTGCTGTAGCTGATGTCGAAGAGGTTACTGCCTATATTCTCAATGTGGAATTATAAGTCTTATCAAGAAGCTGAGAGAAGGACTTGGTTTCTTCCCTCTTGACAGATGCAGGAGTGGCCTCTGAGACGAGGATGTTTACTTTAGGGTGGGATTCTGGGGCTCCTCATCTCCCCATCCAGTGGACAGTGCCATGCTGGCTCTACCACAGGGATCTCACCAGGCCCACCAAGAAGGAAGAGCTGTTTAAATGCAGACATATCCCAAACACATCTTCACTGGCATAGAATCAAGCTGATTAGCTAAGTCTGTCCCCTCTTTTTATAATGTGGAAAACCAGTGCTCAAAATGATTGAATAGTTAGCCTCAAACCTTGCAGTTGGCTCACAGCAGAGCTGAGATTAGAACCCAGATCTTTTGATTCTCTGGGAAGTAACTCCCCTTTGACTCCACCCACATTTTTTCTCCTTGTGTTCACATCTACTGTCTTAAAGATCCTTAGCACAGCCAAGTAGTATACCTTGAGTGGAAAAGGAGCCCAGAGGCTAAGGCTGTGTTCTGGAAAGCCCCTAAGAACAAACATTTCTATGACTACATAGTTGAAATGATAAGAGACACAGTGAACTTCCTCCTTACAGAACTTTTTTTTTTTTTAACTCTTGTTATTTCCCTTTAAAAGGCATATTACTGCCACGGAATCATAAATCATCATAAGCCAGTTATAAACAACCATTAATAGATGGAAAGAGCTTGCTTCATAGGAATTCTTGTGGAAAAAACTGTTCAGGAGAATTCATTACATTTTCCCATTGTCAGTTGGCATTGAAAGTTAGCTAGTAAACTTGTTCCTTTCCTGGGATATAGATATAAACCAAGTGGTATTGTCTTGAAACCCCACTGTACTTGGCGGGTGAAGACCATATCCGCACTGTCGCCCACAGTCATGGGCGTCATTTAAGATACTGACAGCTTAGAGAGCACCCAGAGAATTGCCAACCAAGATGCTGACACATTCCAGACTCCACACTGAGCAGTGGGTGCTTGGTGGGAATGCAATGCCATGTGTCTTTTATTCTCCCTGGTAATTGCGAGAGATTGCGATTCTGAGGTCATGGGCTAAGCAGAGATTTCTAAGACAAGCTCAGAAACACCAGACCTTAGAGTCAGGAGAAAGTGGGAAACATCACAGTTTGGGCTAATGAGAATAGCAGGAGACTACCAAAAAGAGATAACGATCTTGAAGTCTTATTTACTTGGTTGCTTTATGTGGACTTCTTCTGTTCCTGGCTCACAGCTTAATTCCTGCATGTCCAGTTTATCTTTTTTGTTTTTCAAAGAAGGAGAAAACATGCAATAGAATATAATAAAGCATATTCTAAAAACACTGTATTTGGCCTTTCAAATCATTATTTTACCTTATTAAATACCTTCTAGCCTTATACTATAGGAGATTTCTGTTATGGCCACTCCATAAGCCCTAATCAAACACATAAGGCACACCTAAAAAGACTTGGTCAATCAAAACCCACTAGCGTGAAAACAGGAGAGATAGACCTATGTTCAGGGAAAGGTGTTACAGCTTCTTCAAACCTCTTTCTGGGTTTACCAGGGTCATTGAGGCTCCAAGGGGACAACAACTTCAAGGATTCCATTCTTGAACTAAATAAATTGCCCACATTCATATGTGATAATGCTCAGTGTTTGTTAGGCTTTCACCTTGGTCACTTAGTTGACTCTCAGCAGCAGAGAATTGGGAAGAAAATGAAGCTTCCAGGGTATACAAAGTCTAGCAGGTGTGAATCCCAACTTGTATATGAAAAAAATATCTGATTGATTGGAAAAATGTATAAATACTACTTCCAAACCGTATTAAGATCATAACTACTAACTGTCAAAATAATCATGGTAAGCTTTTATTAAGGATGGTGCTATGTGGAATTCAATATGGACTGAGTCAATCAAGAGGATCCCTAACCTCAGGCTTCTGTCAGCTCTTAGCTAATATGGCTGTTAGGCAAAAATGCTCTTTATCTTATAAACACACCCTGTGTACAGCTGTATTGTGATTACAAAGTTTAGTGAAACATATTTTGATGATATGGTAAGAAACAAAACTGGTGGGGGTGCCTGGGTGGCTCAGTGGGTTGAGCCGCTGCCTTCGGCTCAGGTCATGATCTCGGAGTCCTGGGATCGAGTCCCGCATCGGGCTCTCTGCTCAGCGGAGAGCCTGCTTCCCCTCTCTCTCTGCCTGCCTCTCCATCTACTTGTGATTTCTCTCTGTCAAATAAATAAATAAAATCTTTAAAAAACAAAAAAAGAAACAAAACTGGTGAAACAGTGTCTGCTCATGAAAAAAATTAAAATGGGGGAAAAAACCAACACCCTCCAAAGGGTATCTTATTTCCAAAGAATAAGAGGATCCTGGTTACTCAGGGCTTGGGAAACCGTGGATACATAAGTTTGGAACTTTATTATCACATGGGCTTCTGGATTAGATGGGAATGCAAATAAAGTCGGTAATGGGAAGAAAGTAAAAATCAAATGACTAACAGAGCTAATGTTGTGTGTCACTGTGATAATGTAAAAGGACTACCAGTTCTACCAGTTTATTTTTAGAGAATGGATAGAAGTTTACAATCTATTTATGGGGCTCCGATATTACCCAGGAGAGAAGAATTTTCTTTGCAGCAAGACCAACATAAATGGGTTTAATGAGTCATAGTTTTCTTGCTGAAGGCAGGTTTTAGAACCTCCCCTTAGGGACCTCTGCCCACACTGCCTAACCATTGTGAGGAAATACAACTTCGTGGGGTCTCTATTCCTGGCCCTTTCCCAGCTACTGAGATTTTGGGGAGAAAAAGCTATTTGGGTAGAAAAATGAATGATGACTGATGACTGATGGTCATAATAAGCATGGCCAACACTTCATAGTATCTTAGTGACTCCTCAGCACCCAAACATTTATATTGGGAAGGTCACAAAGGATGTAAGAATAGGTCAAACATAAAGCCTGGGCTCTCTCAATGATTTTAGACTATATGTGGGAGGATTTTGGAATTCCCCTTGATGGTGAGGCATAGTGTTTAATCACACTGGCTTGGAGAGTGGTCTTGCTAAGTACGTCACCTCTCTAAGATGGTTCTTCTCTAATAGGGGGATGATGCCTGTGCTTCATGGGTTTGTGGTGTGGATAGAAGGGGATTAGGTGGACTGTCCTTGTTCAGATAGTTACTCAGCTAATGCTCCCTATTCTTTTTGGTCTCTGCTATTATAAGGCCTCCTCAGAAGAGTTTTCTTTTCAACTCTATGTAATATATACCCTACCCTTCTGCCATGCCTCCCTAGCACCTCACTCTGCTTTTGCTTTCTTTACAGTAATCATTACTCAAAACATATGACTCTGTTGGCTTTTTTTTTTTTTTTTAACTGTGTGTCTCTCCCTAGAATGTATGTTTTATGTGGGTGGGACTTTTTAGGCTTGCTGTTTCTTTGGGGAGCGATAGCACATGGAAGGTATACGCAATAAATGTGTTGAATGAATAAATCAATGAGAGAAACAAAATGTAAAATGCTTTGCACAGTGGCTGGCACATAATGAGTTCTTGAAGGAATGAAATTTTTGCTACCAGTTATATGTGGATTAGCCCTGGGTAGAAAGCTCTTGTCTGAAAAGAATGGTTGCATTCTACTCCTGGTGAGGCCCAACAGAATGTGGAGAGTCCAAGGGCTGGTGATGGATGTAGCAGCACTCAGAGCAGGCCGTTGGAGGTGTAGGGTCCAGCCAACAGGATGTGGAGGAAATTCCTGAACTCCCCACACATGGAAACGTGGCAGTGCTTGGAGGTCACAGCGGGGTATTCTTAAATGCTCATTTGGGAGGTGATCAAGGCCAAGACAACAATGGTACTCCATGGTACACACCATTTGCTTCCCCCTTTCCTTCAGTTATGGGGATAGGGAATGGCCTTTTGCTTTGAGGCTTCCCTTCCGACCTAAACTTGCAAAATGGTTATTTGTTTATTTTAAAGTGCTGCATACAAGGTAAAGTCACAGACACAATTTATCAACTTGAACCTCTATATAGTGTTTCCTGATCTCCACATTTATGATAATCTTCATAATTCTTCAGGGTGTTTACTTATATCCAGGGGACAATCGTAGCTTCTTCTACTCTGTTTCTGCAGATGCAATGCAGAAGTTCCTCCTGTGTTAGGCATGGTCCTTGAGAAGCAGACACCAAGATAGTGTTAAATGTTGCAGGAGTTTTCTTGAAGGAAAGACTTAAGTGAAAAGACATAGACAGGGAGCCAGACAAAGTTGGATTAGCAGTCAGATGATAATGTAGGCCTGACTCAGTGAAAGGGATGAGGGGAGAGGCTAGGAGGGAGCAGGCCAGACTGCCAGGCAGCCTAAGGAAGCCTCCACAAAGCCCGTAGGAAGTCTTTGTGCCTGAGTCAGCCAACAAAGGAGTCCTAGGTCTCCCAGAATGGAGTCCTCCCACCACAACTTATCATTGGCAGTGAGCAGCCCTTGGAAAGTGGGGTCATTGTGCAAATAGCAGTGGACTTGAAAGCACTGTAGTTAGGGCCCTGGTTCAGTTCCATTCCCTGTAGAAGGAGGTGTGCAAGGCACATTCTCATGGCTACTATACTCCAGGAAGCTAGGTGATGCCATAATCATCCCCTAAAACTGGTTGCTCTGTGATGCAGTACCAGGGTACCAAGTGGGAAAGATGGTGTTAGGCCTCTCCCTCAGGAAATACAAACTAAATGGGTTAACACATGCATGATAATGGAGGGGGTAAAGTTGCTTCTTCCAGCAGCTGTCCCAGACACAGTGGTTCTCTGACATTCCCTGACTCAGGAATGTACCACTCAAAAGTAGGTCTGTGTCCTCTTAGATTCCCCTAAATCCATCTTTCCTAGAATGTAGCTTGTGCTCAGTAGGGCTGAGTCGGTACCCATTCCCATAGTTACTGCCTCAAAGGCCCAGAACCACTAGTTCAAGAGGTCAATCTTGGTGTACAGACATGTCAACTTATCTAATCTCTTTCCGCCATGACGTTTTCTATTAAAGGAACTGGTATCTCCTTCTTGTCCTGGGCCTTAGTTGGGATCAACCAGGTCCATCCAGATGATCCTCCTCTAGGGAGAATATCAAGGAGTTGGCTTGCAATCCCCTTACTCTCAGAAAGTTGTTTGGGTTCCTAATGAAAATGTCCTCATTCTCTCCTTAGCACTTTAACATTCCTATACCAATATCTTACTTCTGGGGGAAAATTAGGAACACATGGTTCACTATCGCTCCACTCTATTCACTAGCTGAGAATGAGAGCAGTTGAAATAACATCTCAGACAAATATTTTCCGTAATCCGTAGAGAGTAATCAATACTTGGAAAGTTACTTGGCGATCGTGTCAACATTCCATTTTCTGAAGCATTCTTGTGCGCTCGACTTCATGGTCTCCTACCTTTTCATCATTTCTCAATCACTGGTTACTGTGACTTCTCAGAACCAAGAAGTCCTCTTTGTGTAGATTTGTGTCACTGGTTTCTGCTGAGTTTCTTTTCTTCTCCTAGAGTTTTGGTGTAAGAGGACCAGGTCTAGGGAAGTGAGTGGAGTAAATGGCTGATTTTGTTCCCTAGAGCCTCGTACTTCTGTGGAACGTTCACCATGTGATTTGTCCACGGGAAGAGCAACTGTTAGCAGGCAGCCTGGGTGCCCCAAAACAAATGAGAAGAAACCTTCCTGTGAGCTTGAGAACACATGCTGGGCGGGTGGGTGGGCTGGTGGGGGGGTGCTTTGTTTTTTACCCTTTTAGAGTTAGTTGCTCCCAAATAAGTGTCTGTAACTGGAGATGAAGGGATAGGCTTTATGACTAATTTCTCTGGGGAGCCTAAATATCCCCACTCCTGGCCCCAGTGTGTCGCCTCCCCCGTTTTCCCCCTGCAAGGTTCATGGCAGCTTTATGACAAGGTGGGTGTTTGTGACCCAGTTCAGGGTGGGGAGCCAATCCACTCCTCCCCGGCTCTGGTGTTCTTTCCATGACAGGGCTGACGCTCAGCCAGTGGAATCCCAGTGAGTTCAGGGAGCAGGCGGTGTGTGTCAGGTTGATTCAGCTGAGGAAGTCATGGCCTTGGTTTTGCCTTATAAGTCTGTGGTTCCGGGGGAAGCGAGACGGTCTCAGCTCGAAAATCCAAAGCTCTGAGCGTTCCCAGATGACATCTGTAGTTTTTCCAACACACATTTGGCCTCGTTAGTTGCTTGCACTGCTTTGATTGTGTAATCACACTCTGGCACATTCTTTGTCCTGTGGAATCTGTACATTTTCAGCTCAGACATCTCAGAAATGATCATTGAAACTTTTTTTTTCCAGAGTGGTTTATCGTAAAACAGAATGACTCTCACCGACATTTCTGATAACCAGGAGGAGGAGAGTGACAATGTAGGAGGGAGAAAGGTGTCGTGGAAGAAGTGCTGGCCTTGTTATTGGATAGCCAAAGTTCATGTCCTTCCTGCCTTTTTTGACTTGTGGAAGAGTTCTAAGCTTTTAGGGGCTCAGATTAATCTTCTGTAAAATGGAGAAAATAGTATCAACTTTGCAGGGCTGTTGTTGGAGGTAATTTAAGAGTTAAGCCAACGGACTCCCTGTGCTTTGTATAAATATATATGTGATGTGTGTGTGTGTGAGTGTGTGTGTAGTAGTTGTTCTAGTGTAGCAGTGGGAGAGGTATAACCTGATGGTATGGTTAAGGTTTAAAAGTGAGGAACTCACTTTTAAGCCTTCAGTAAATCACACACATCCTAATAGATGTACACAACATGCTTGCACGCACCCATAAACCTGCCCCAGGAATGCACACACACACACACATTCCTTGGAAACCTCTACTTTAAATAAATAATTTGCTTCAGAGGTTGGCCCAGACTACGTGTCCGTGAGTTATTCCTCAACCCCCCAGATTGTCTGGCAATGTTTGAACTGGGCTCTGTGCTGATATCCACAGAGGCAGTCCTCAACTTTCCCTTTTCAGCCATCAACTGGTAACAGGTACAATCAAAAGATGACAAATTGTTGCTAACTTCTTCACTAATATCTGAGATCTGAGGACATAAATCATTCTGAAACCTATTTTAGGGTATTTGGAAAAGAGAGCAATATTTCCCTCCAACTCTTGGAGGACCTCCCTGTCATTGCAGCATCCACGTTTTTCCAACCAGACTTTAGGAGAGGCCTTTTTTGGCACAGTAAGAAAAGATACAGTCCTTTCCCTTATGAGGTCTCTATGCCAAAATATTGTTCACATGCTTCTTAGCACATTTAGTAAACAGGTTCTTGTCTTCTAATTATGAAATGGAACCTCAGAAAATGTATTGGAAAATAAGTATAAAAAGATAACTCCTTCCTGGAACAAACTTTGCAAATTAGACTTGCCATTTAGCTATTGACATACTGAGCTTTGTTTTCATTTAATTACTCAGCCAATTGATTCAGTAAAACATTTATCAATAGCACACTTCATTATCGGCACTGTCAAAGTCCTGGGAATACAATGATGAATTTGACAAAGAATATGATTGTCTTTTATGGAAATTATAGTCCATGAGTTAAGAAATAAGGTGCAAAGTACTAGGGGGTGAGAAGTTTAGGGTACTATAAGAACACAGGGGAAGAGCAATGCTTCTGGAGTTGTAGAGAGAGCAAGCAAAGCATAAGTTGGGATCTGAGAGTGACTTAGTGTGGATGGGTCCTGAGTGCAAAGGAGCAAGTGGACATGGGTGAGGCTATAGAGAGGAGGCAGGGCCAGAACATCAGTTCTCAGAGACCTTCAAGGACATTGTAGAGAGTTTGATTCTACTCTGGGGCACTGGAGGAAGGTACAAAGATATATAAATGTGTGTAGTGTGGAAGGAAGGTCAGAATTTTGTTTTAGAGAGATCAATCTGGTGAAGATGTAGAGAATTATTTGGAAGGACTTCAGTCTGAAAGCTAGGAGGATATTTGGGATTTGTTGCTGTGATCACTGCAAGAGATGCTGGTTGGCCTCAACTTGGGCAGTGGAAATAGAAAAAAATAATGGATTGAAAACATTATTTAGTGGGTAGGACTGTAGTGGGTAGAATCACTAGGACTTAGTCACTTATTAAATAGACTGAAGAAAAGAAAGAAAAGTAGGATGATGCCAATTTTTCTAACTTAAGCAACCAAGTATGTGGTGGGACCATTTTCTGATATAGGGAGCATAAGAAGAGGAACAGCTTTAAGGGAAAGAGTAAATTTCATTTTGGACATGTTGAGCTTGTTGAGCTCTCAAGTTGAGCACTCTGAGATCGAGTGGTGATGTGGAGTACACAGTGGGGATGCTCAGATCAGAAACTCTGTGGAAATATCAAGCCTGTAAATACGGATTTGGAAGTTGACATATAGCCGGTAATTTCAGCCCTGAGCATTCATCCACTAAGAAGCTGTGGAGTGAGAATTGGACCAAGAGCAGATCTCTGAGGAATGGAATATGTCAAATCTGGACAGGGGAAGAGAAATAGCCAAAGGAGAGAAAGAGCAACCAGGGAGGCAGGGGAAAAAAATGGGAGAGTAGGATGTAGGAGAGTAGGGAAGAGAGGATTTCAAGGAGGTAATGGACACATGTGTCTAGTGCAAGTTAGTGCAAGGGGAATAAAGATGGAAAGTTTCCTTTGGAATTTACAAGAGAAGGGGTGTTTATCTTGGCAATAGCCATTGAAGAAGAATACTTGGTGAAGGAAAACAGACTTCAGGGAGCTGAGGAGTGAGTAGGAGGTGAACAGGTGGACGAATGTGTGAGGACAGTGATACAGGGCAGTAGCTAGAAGAGCACAGGGGAGACAGCAGATTTAGACTTCTCTTCTTTATTCTTTCTAGTTGACTTTTTAAAGTTAGGAGAGATTTGGTAGTGTTTATACGCAACTGAGAAGGAGCCAGTAGGGAGAGGTCAAGGTATGGGAGGGATAACTAAGATGCGGGGGGGCGGTCCCCTGACAGACAAGGAAAATTTCCAGACAACCTGTGGAGGAATTAGCCCCAGAGTGGGGGAACCCATTCTACTAGAAAAAAGAGAAGGAAGGATGATACAAGCTGGTAGTTTCGGTGGCTGAGTATGTGTTTTTTCCTATCCCTGTCTCCTCCTCTAAATCATGGACCCTGACCCTCAGCTTTAGCCTCATATTTGTGTATTATTTTACAATGCAAAGATTTATCTACTTGGATAGTTCTAGGTCATGTTTTAGGTTATCAGCTGGTATCTTTAGTAACTTGAAGACAAGTTCTGGAGGTCTGAGCATCTCTTTACCCTGCAAGAAAGTGTCTTGCCTTTGCTGAATGGGTAGCCAGGCATTAGGGCAGAGCCTATGGCCTCAAAAGAGAATAAGATGAGATTAAGGCCTGGTCTTCATTTCTCTTTGGGTCTAATGGGTTGAGCAAATCAGTCACAGGTCCTCCTCAGTGCTTTATGCAGGTGGGTCCTTTGCCTTTCATTCTTGAAAAGTACTCTAAGAGCTATTTCCAGCTCACTAAGGGAAGGGAGGCTAATTTAGTTTATTTACTTTTTAATTGCTCAAGCAGTTTGACATCATAGCATATATGAGGACTCTTAGGAATAATTTTCTTTAAATGAATTTGGTTGGCTTGGCTCTAAGTGAATTTGTGTCTTAGGATAAGACTCTCTACAGCAGTGACTGTAGAGAAAGAAATAAATAATCAATAAATAATCCAGCAACACCACAGTTCCTTGAGAGGTTATCAGGGAGGACTAAAGTCTGCAAAGCCTTCTCTGTGACTTGAACATGTCTTGTCATGAGCACAATAGTCAAATTCTCTCCCTTTGGCTTCGTCCTGACCCCATAGTTTCTCAGGATCCTTCAAAGATTTGCTAAAATGCTACCAAGAAAGAGTCTTATTCTTTTCCTAGATAAGAAGGACTTCAGAACTGGTAGCTCTTCAGAAGAAAGTCTTTATATGTGGAAACCAAGCACTTTTCCTCGGTGGACATTCCACTTGTTTTAAGTTCCAGGTTGTTTATTTGGTAACTGAGTTATTTGTTTTCATTTTTTCTTTGGCATGTTTATGTTTGATTTTGTAATTTTCTTAGTGTTGATTATTCAGAGCCACATTAACATTTTTTTTTTTTTGAAGATAGGAGGTCATTTTATAGTTCTTCTCACTCTTGCCTTCTAGGAGTTACTTTAATCTTTCCCTCAAATACCCTGAGAAGGAAAACATGGCAGTTCACTAGAACCTCTCCTTCATACAACTTCAGCTTCTTTGGAAGACTTGTCCTGAATGTTATTAAGGGCCAGTGCTTTTTATGAATGTGGTCAACTAGAAAACTTTTTGATGGAAAGGAGATTGGGAAAAGTTGGCTGCCATTTCATGATTCAACCTGTGATGCCTCATGAACTGTCCCCTGGCAACCATTCAGCATTAGAGCTTTTGATAAAAGAAGATATACTCAAAACACTAGCCTCTCAACTTGGCAAGCTAGAAATATTGACTATCAGAGATTACAGGAGGTGTTTTGCATTTTTCAATGGCAGTGGCTCAGTGATGGGGGTACGAGGCAAAGTTTGAGTCACAGAGGAACTGTGGAATCAGGCAGTAAATTCCGTATAGGAAACCCATAATTCAAGGCAAAAACAGAACTTGCAGTGAGATCAACTTGTGTGGAACTGATGAACTCTTGAACTTCTCACTTTTCCCTTAGAACATGTTTGAACTGAGAGTCAGGGGTAGGTTCCACCCTATCAGTGGAGTAGGTAGCCCAGTGGTGAGGGTTGGTGGTAAATAAATCCATCTATTGCTCTAATCAATGGGTTAGATTTTTCCTTTTTTTAAAATTGTATGGACCTATTAGATGCTGAAGAAACCTATAGTGTCCTCAGAAAAATAATTTTTTTTAATTTTTAAAAAGATTTTATTTACTTATTCGACAGATAGAGAGTATAAGTAGGTAGAGCAGCAGGCAGAGGGAGAAGCAGACTCCCTGCTGAGCGGGAAGCCTAATGCGGGGCTCAATCCCAGGACCTGGGGATCATGATCGGAGCCGAAGGCAGCTGCCTAACTGACTGAGCCACCCAGGCACCCCCTCAGAAAAATATTTTTAAAAAATGTTAATGTATGTAGAATTGCAAGGGAGACTCCTTTTACTGAAATACAGTTGTTAAAATAAAAAAAAATGTTGTATAGCAATATATTTGTCCTTTATTTATGCATTAACAAGATCTACCATTGGATCCACAATTTCAAAAATAGTGATCCATAAAAATGGTATTCTGAGATTTGTGTAGCAATTATAATGTGATGTGTGTGTGTTTCAAATGTTTGAAAGTTTCATGCATTCACAGAGGGAAGACGCTGTGAAGGCACTGGAGAAAGGTAGCTATCTACTAGCCAAGGAGGAAGGCCTTAAGAGAATCCTTGCCAACTCCCAGATCCTGAACTTCAAGAATTGTAAGAAAATGAATTTCTGTTGTTGAAGCCACCTAGTCTGATATTTTGTTATGGCAGCTCTAGGAAACAGGCAAGATTGATAATACCATGTAAGAGTTAAGACACAGCAGTCTCCAGGCCCCTTTCCTCAGTCCAGAAGAACAGGATAGTGGCAGAAATGACCTCCTAGTTGTTACAGCAGAGGATCTTTTTTGGATGGTTGTTCTGAAGTGGGGTTTTATGGATGTGCTTCAAGGATTCTTTCTCTTTTGTGCATGTATTATTTCTTCATTTTTCTTGCAAGAGGGTCCAGAACTTCCACAAGATTCTCAAAAATGTATGACTTCCCAAGAGTTTGTAACCACCATTTTAGAATTTGTTGTATATTCTGGGCTTCTCTACCTTGGATCCTGCTGGACATGGAGTGTAGCTAGTTAAGGACTACCGCCCATACCTAT
This sequence comes from Mustela nigripes, assembly GCF_022355385.1. Lineage (NCBI taxonomy): Eukaryota > Metazoa > Chordata > Mammalia > Carnivora > Mustelidae > Mustela > Mustela nigripes. The sequence goes on along the minus strand of NC_081569.1, from coordinate 58,463,217 downwards.
GACTGAAATTGTCTCTTTATGCAGTATTTATGAGTGGAGCTGCCCAGGTACTCTGAAAAATATATAAAAGCCTAGAGACCAAAGTGAAGGTATTTATTTAGGTGTATGTTAGGAATAAGGCATGGTGTCAGGTATAGAGATGTATAGGGATGCATATGAGCTTGCCAAGACTATGGCCCCATGTGGGTCCACGGAGCCCCACCACTTTTATGGGAATATCTTTGTATGAGTAACCTCATAAGTGGGTCTGCTCTCAAAAGAGAACTGGGAGAGAAAAGAGAGAGAAAAGAAAAACACCAGTGTGATAATACCAAGTGCTGATGAAGATAAGAGCAAGTGGAACTCTCACACATTTGCTTATAGAAATGCCAAATAATGTAGCCGTGCTGAGAAAAGTTTGGCAAAATTGAACATATGTGTACCACATGATCATCAACCCCACTTAGAGGTGTTCACACAATGGAAATGAAAACAGGTTTACATTAAACCTGTATGCAAATATTTATTGAAGATTTACTCATGATAGCCTGAAAATGTAAGCCATCCAAATGTTTTTCAAGTTGTGAGTCTGATAAAGAAATTATGGGGCATTCACATATTGGATTGGTACAGCAATAAGAGGATGAGCTATTCATGTTCAAAAACACATGGATGAATTACTACTGCTTTGTGTTAAGCAGCCAGACTCAAAAAACTACATTCTGTTTAGTTCCATTTATGTGACATCTGAAACAGGTAAAATAGGGACAGAAAGTAGTTGGTAGTTGCCAGAATAAGGGTAAGGGGCAGATCTGGCCATAAATGGGTGTTACTAGGGAATTTTTAGGTGTATCCTATTTTTGGTGGCGGTTACATGACTATAGGCATTTGCCAAAACTCACAACTCTAAAGAGTTAATTTTCCTGTATGTAAATTTTAAAATTATAAAAGCAAATAAAAAGAAAGTAGTGGCTGGCTGGAGCAGAGCTTATTTCAGAGCCAAGAAGGGAGCTTGAGGTCACAAGGGGACATTCTACTCGCTACTGCATATTACACTGACTTTCGCCAAACCCATGGTGTGGACAGGCTGTGGGCAGCACATGGCCATTTTCAGGGTGCAGGAGCCCAAAGGTTTGACTCAGGGAACTAGAAATAGAGATAAATCTTGGGAAAGGGCAGCTGTGTTGAAGTGGACAAATTGGTATTCTCAGAATGAAGTTGGGACCAAATATTTTGGCGTTACCTCGCCGGGAAAGAATAATGCAGATCAGAGCTCGTGGTGTTTGGCCAAGAGATCTGAGAAGTTGCTGGAAGACTTCCTCAGCTTGGGCCCTTCTCCATGTCAGTCTTCTCTGCTAGCAATTCAGTGCCTAAAGGCTATGTCTGCAAAGGGAAACCAACTCTTTGGGGGCAATAAGATTTTAAGTGTTTTTTTTTTTTTTTTTAAAAGAATCCATGGATTCTGCTTTTACTCTAAACGTTGGATAAGAGAGAACAAAGGGTTCAGCCTCAAGCTTACCTGGTTGTAAGGCTTTGTGACCTCTTGTTAGTTGCTTACCTTCTCTGAGCTCCATTTCTTTTCTGGGATAAAAGTTTTCTATGGAGATCAGAGATGAGGCAGAATGGATTGAGAATGAATTATTCCCCCACCCACCTACCTACCTACACACACACACACACACACACTCACACCCCTTGAAAGGGCTGGAGAGTCATGGTCAGCCTGTGTTCAACAGGAGAAGATCAGGGTCAGAGTCAGATTCACAGCCATGTTCCTAATATGGGATGGGAGATAGTGGTGAAGGATGTCTCCAGAAAAACAGTGCCACCCATGGAATGACAGCATGCTTCTTAGATAACTAAGCTTCTTAGATAACTATAGCTCTTTTTAGAGGGAGGCTAGACAAGGATGAGAGACCATGCTATTCCCCCCACTCCTGGGACCAGAGTACTATGTTGCCTTTGGGTTTGGCTATATGAGGGCAGAGACAAGCTTACACTTGTCTTCTGATCAAGCTGGTGGGCTTGAGTCTGGAAACCCCCATCCTGTGGGGAGTGTTGGAGGTTCCCTGGGTGGAAGTTCTGGAATGGAAGGTGAGTAAGTGGATTCTGAGAAGAAATGGAGAGAGAGAACACACCGTTGTGGGGTGTGGTGCTTTCTGACCCCTGCATCTGGTAAAAGGCAACAAACAAGCTAGGAAAAATGAAAACCTCCATTCCGTTTATACTTAACTGCACAATATAATGGTATGAGCGATCCTTCATTCTCATTTGCGTAATTCTATAATGATTCTGTGTGTTGGTAGAGGTGCTTGGTGATGGGGCCTGTTGTGTGGTCTTATTATCATCACCATAGTTAATATTTACTGAAAACTTTATGCCAGGCCCTGTTTCAAGCACATTAATCATTTTAATGCCTTTTTAACCCTCATGTTAATCCCAGGTATATACTTTTATTTTGGAGATGATGCTCTGTGAGGCTCAGATGTGTTAAGCACTGTAGCTGATTGGAATGAGGCCTTTTGGATCTAGAGCCCATGCTTATGATTACCTTCCCATATGCACATCTCCCCGACCAACCCTACCCCTGCATGAGAGGCTGCAAGAATTAATTCTCACAAGTTCTAGGTTATTAGGAAAGCCTGTTTGATTTTAGGACCATTAGGATGGGTGCAGCAATAACTGAAAGCTTGGAAGGGCACCTGAACTTCATCAGTGACATTATGGTTAGTGTTGTCAATACCAGTAGCTCTGAGTTTGGGGGAAAGGTGACAGGGCCTTCACTCCTGGTGCTGCATTTGTATTCTCTCCGTGACTATAGCATAGTGAACTGTCCTTTGGTTATTTTGGTTACCTAGATAAACTTTTCAGTAAATAGACTTGATTTGAAAACAAATTGGTAAGAAAAAAAAGGAGATCTTGCTTGGTGTTGATGGTCTGATGATATGACAAATTCCATGCCAACTGAAATCACCAAAAAAAACAGGAAGCCTGAAAAGATTCTGAGGAGCTTTAAGGAAGTCCCTGCTTCTGTAGAAAAGAGGCATTGATTTGTTTCTTAAGATAGTTTGAATCTCCGATTTTTTATAAAGAAAAGATTGTTGGTGACTTTCTATCTACTACCTACACAATCCCTTTGTGTCTGGGGTGTGCATAACAATGGGCTTGTGGGACATAGCCACCCCTTCAGGACATTCATCTCAGAAGAAATCAATGATAAGCTCAGTAAGGATACATGGTAAACCACAGGATAGGATTTAAACCGAGTACGCTGGGGGTCACTTCAAGGTTCTCCCTTTTCAGGCTGGGCTGAAGTCCCAAAGCTAGTCATCAACCCCCTGGAATTTTCAGAGCCACTAGGACAGAAGTCCTGTTATGTGGTTTTGGGGAGGCTGCTGTTGGAGCCTTTGCCTTTGTTGTTTAAAATAGTGTTTGAGTTTGGGCCAGTCCTCCTGATGGGTTATTAGAGAAATGCAAGTGTTTTCTTCTGACCTTGTCGACAAATGTTATATACCAAGAATCCTTTTGTTTTTACGTAAATCTCAGGGCTTCTTTACTAATAATACATTAATCAAGTTATTAAGAAGTACTATTCAAAATGCTTTTAGGTAAGAATTCTTGTTTCCATGGAACATTTGACATTTTGCAAAGCCTTCACTGGACCTACCCACAACAAGTTGAAATTTCCAGTGTTTGGAAAGGATGCCTTGGTATCAGTGCATTATCAGTGATTTTTTTTCACTCCATTTATCTTTTTTTTTTTTTTCATTGAAATCATTGCAATGGTAAATGGCAATTTAGCAGGGCAGATGGATCACAATGGTTTCTATAAGAACCATTGACTAGAACATGGGATTCAGGTTTATTTTCACTGATAGAATCCTGTATTTCTTTCTGCTGGGTTTGCATTTGTGTGTTGAATGGCAGGTAGATGCTTGTAAAGTCAGTAGGACAGATCAAAACTATAGCCTCCTGCCTTCAAAAAACAAACAAACAAACAAACAAAAACACAAATTGGATCACCACCACCAAGAAACTCCAAGTATAGGGGGTAAGGTGGGAAAAAAATGAAACAATATGGGATTGGGAGGGAGACAAACCATAAGAGACTCTTAATCTCAGGAAACAAACTGAGGGTTACTGGGGGGTTGGGGGGAGGATAGAGTGGCTGGGTGGGTGATAGACATTGGGTAGGGTATGTGCTGTGGTGAGTGCTGTGAATTGTGTAAGACTGATGATTCACAGACATGTACCCCTGAAGCAAATAATACATTATATATGTTAATTAAAAAAAAAAAAAGGAAGAAAAAAAGAAGCTCTAAGTATATGCCCTATTGCTGTAGAATGGTGCTCTTTCAATAAGAAGACCTTGATATAAACTCCTCTTCAAAATCTGGAGATACAGATCCTGCTGTTTCTATAGTCAAATCTAGATTGTGTGCTAGAGATGAGACAGCTGAAGCTCTTCACAATACTAGTCACTTTGCCTGGCAGTAAATCCTGCCACTCCCGTATTAGCTCAGTTTGGCTTGGGTGACCACAACCCCACTCACACATCGTGCACTGCCATGTCTGTGCCTCCACTGAAGTTGTCATGTCTGTGTGGGAGGACCTAGTTCCTCCCCCTTCATGCATGTGCCTGTGTTTGCACATACATACATGTAATATCCCCCTCAACTACCCTCCAAGATCTAGGGTGGCTCTTTGTGATTCTCTCTTATAGCTTTGACATCATAGTAAATTTGGGGCTTCAGGAGGCCTGACTTTGTTCTTAGTTCCATCATACAACTGGATCAAGAACTTCACTTCTTTCCATTTTTTTGTGAAACAACAACAATAATCCCTTTCGTCGGATGAAATTTATTAAATATTTGTGGGACTCTTCAGATAAAAGAATCAATTCAATGGAATGGGTTTTGTGTAACATAATCCTTTCTTGCATTTGATTCTGATTTATGTCTGTTTGCCTGTGTATTTGGAAAGAGAAAGGCATAATGTGGAATGTATCTATATTGTTTCATGCTTTCCCATGAACTCAGTCACATGTATCTTGTAGTATTTACATTTTATTTTACACAGTACAGAAAACAGTGTTCAGTCAGTGACAACTTTCCAACAAGCAACAATTCTGGGAGAGACATGATGTTAGGAAATGTACAAGGTTACATAGTAGTGCTATAAAGTTTGATTAGTCCATGTGGAACATTCTGTACTTTGCAAAAGGAGCAAGACAGATGTTTGTCTCAATTTCATTTAAAAGGCATTTTCCTCAGATTTATACACTGAACCATATGACCGATATGTTTTTTCATAACTCTTTTCACGCCATGTGGTACCCATTATGGATTTAGAAGGCTGAAAACGCCAAAGCCAATATGAGTCAGCGGAGGCCATTTGCAGATAGTAGGTTGTTTGGGGCTTCGCTCAGCTTATCCCAACCATCACACACAAAATGCCCTCCAGAATCTGGAACGGGGCTCTGGCACTCCTGGATATAAATGCTAGAACTTCAGATTGCATTTCCCAGCAACTCCTTTAGGGCCTTTCTGGTAGTTAGAACCTCATACTGGTGGACATCCTTTTATGGAGTAGAAAAGAAAAAGAAAACTTTTTCAAATAAGAGTTCAAGAGATTTCTTTATTCTGGAAACATTTGTATATCTAATGTGGACTGGGCACTGTGCTAAATACAGGGATATAAGGATACAAAAGAAGAAATCTTTGTCCTTCAAGAGCTCCCTGTATGCTTCCAAGAGTTGAGAGTACTGTGTGGGGAGGGCCATACATAGGTCTGGATGGGGTATCATGGGGGCCTTGAGGGAGTCATGAATAAGGAGCCTAGGAAAGGCTCACAGAGGAGGTGACATTTGAGTTGAGTCTTAAAGGATAAGTATTTCACCAGTTTCAACCTTACAGATAACAAGCAAAGGATTACTTTGTTTCATTCCAGAGAAAATAAATCAATATGTAAAAAAAAAAAAAAAATCAAATTTATTTGGTTGAGACCAAAAAGAATATCTTTGGGTAAGTGTAATTTAATTGTCAAATATAAGCTCTCTTTAATATAATTGTGAGCAAATACTGATAGGACATGATATTTGGTTTTCCATGCAAGAATTCACTCAAAATAGGATAACAAAGATGCCATACTAGATTTCAAAACCCATTAAAAGTCTTCTAGCAGAATATTCAGCAGTATAGGCAGTCCTCACTATAAGACTGTGATATGTATGGATTTCAGTTACCCTGGTTAACTTAAATGACGTGAGTCCCCCAACCACACAGTTCAAATTTCAGTTATGACACTCATTGAATATTTGCATAAAGTACAAAATTTACTGCTGCCTCTTCAGTCTATAGAGGACTATGTCAATAACAGATGCACTTTGTGATAAGTGACCAGTCACTTGTTTCCTTGTCACTTGGTCATGAAGAGACATTTTACAAAAATGAATCATTGAAGGAGAGAATTGGGCAATAAAGTTAAAAATGCAGCAAAGAACCAAATTCAAAAATGCTGGAAGTGAAATGTGAATCCAGTGTAAAGGGTGTTCTGGAACAGCTTGCTGTGGAATTGTTGACCCTGCCCCTAAGACACTCTAGAAATGGCAAGCACAGGAACCTAGTGATGATGAACTTGCAAACATAAAGGAAGAAATGATTTGAGACAAAAAGTATGATGATGACCTACAGGAAATGACGATAGAAAAAAAAAATCTTCTCATTAAAGGAACCCCTGGGGGTATTTCACAACACTGAAACAAACCAAAAGCACAAAGGATAAAATGTTGGAAGATGACTCAAATTTAGAAAAAGTATGACAATTTGCCAAGGCATAGAATAGACCCTCATTTTATAGTTATACTATAGGAAAAAGAAAGCAAGTCCTGTTCAAACCACTGTAGATAAGTTGTTTCTCGCAAGGAAAGACACTATTTTAAGTTTCATTGTTTTTAAGTTTTAAGCCACCGTATACTAAATGAATATTAGTTTTACTTTTTGTTTCTTTTTTTTTTTTTTTAAGATTTTTATTTATTTATTTGACAGATGGAGATCACAAATAGGCAGAGAGGCAGGCAGAGAGTTAGAAGGGGGAAGCAGGCTCCCTGCTGAGCAGAAAGCACAATGCGTGGCTATATTTGGGGCTCGATCCCAGGACCCTGAGGTCATGACCTGTTCCGAAGGCAGAGGCTTAACCAACTGAGCCACCCAGGTGTCCCTGTTCCATTTTTTTTTTTAAAATATATTTATAACCAACGAAGCTTTTCAGGTTTTGACAGAAATTTTTAAAGGCCATGGAAGAAATGTACTCAGACTGCTTTGCATACTACAGACTACTTCAGCTCACGTGGTCATTTTTATAGTTCAGTGCTAATCACGCAAAGCAGGAACTTCCTGTATTTTGAAAAGACCAAAGACATTACTATGGGCCAGTAAAAGCCCATAGCAAAGGAGTATATGAATCTGCTTCTGTTGTCAAATCCCTTCTTAAAATGAAGGCTTTAAACAGTTATGTTTAAATAGGGTGTTTTGCTTTCAGGTTTCAGAATGTCTTTGTTTGGGGTGAGGGGAAGCTTCCCAAATGCAACACCAATCCAAATGTTTACACATTTTGCAGCATGGGATGTTTCAATCTGTTTGGCCTCCTATAGGCTATCCTAGTTGCTATTTAGACCCATTATCAGAGTTCACCTTCATGGAAGGCAGTTGTGTTGTGTCCTTTGAGTAGAGTTAATTTCACAATGAAATTTGATTTTAATTTTAGGTCATGTACTGGTGGGGTCACCAGGTTAGTGAAGGCTCTTGTGAGGAATAGGAGCTTTTGCCTGTCCAGGATCCATTCCCCAGGAGGCTGGAAATAGTTACTTGCTTCCTCTGATCATGCATTTCCCATTGTATGCAGTACTGGTGGGACTCTCTTGAGGGACCTCACACCTCCATAACTTTTTGCCTGGAATTCAGGTATTGAACTGTGGGACTATTGTAGCTGGTTGTCCTCAAGCAGATGTGTCCTTCAATGCTGTCCACTAATTCTTTTCCTTAGATCTCCAGAGCTGCCTTAATTCCTATTCTTTCTGAGTTTCATTGTTTAATTTTTCCTTTAATTTTGGAGGCTATCTGTGTTCATTATACCTTTCTTTCTTTCCTTTCTTTCTTTATCTTCCCCTCTTTCTTTCTTTCTTTGACCAAGTTAGCCAGAATTTGTTTCTTTGCTTACTTCAGATATATAAACTGTGTTTTTCTCTTAAACTGAAACTGGTTCAAAAGTAAAGACAAAGTTAAAAACCTTTAAGTAAAAGAAATCACGAGATGCATTTCCAAATATTAACAAGTTAAAGACTAAGAAATCTTAAGGACACCTGGATCAATTCAATAGATTTCTCCTTTCTCCAGAGGAGAATTTTGTGATAGTAGCCCCAAACTTAAAAAAGGTAACTAGATATATATATATAAAAAAAAGAAGGCAGTATATCAGAGATTTATTCTTTTGTTCACTCAAGGGGTCAAGTGAGAAGGAAAGGGAATATTTTGCTACAGATTTTGTTTACTTATTAAATTATTTTTGGGACCTCCTGTGTAGTGGGTACTGTTCTAAGCACTTGAGATAAATCAGTCAACAAAACAGACAAAAATCTCTACCTTCTTTAAGTTTCCATGCAGGGAGGACAGACCTGGAGGGGATTCTTTTTGGCCATTGCTATTTTGATCTAGGGACTATTAGGTATAATGTACAGATCAAATAGAATTCTGACTTTTTGTCTCAAATAGAAATCAAGCCCAAGCTAATAGCTTTCAGAAGTGCTAAATTATTTTCATATTTCTGGCTCCTCCAGTTATTTTCCTTTTTGTCAGTCATGGCCAGAATTGGAAGACAAGCATGTCTAGGCTGGGTGAATTTAGAACCTCACCACGAGATTCAATAGTGTCTGGTGCCTGGAGCTTGGCATGAGACTCTCCACGCTCTTGTTGCTCAATAAGCATAGGATGATGGATATTTCTGATCTGAAGCTGGATTTCTCAATAGAAGATGGGAGTGATCTTGCCCTGGGGGGAGGAAAGCTCCTTCTCCCTCTCTTCCTTCCCCAGCTTCTGGAATGAAAAGAAAATTGCTATGGAAATGAATACCCAGAAAACATTCACTGGCTCAATTTCATGATATTAAAAGCAAAGGAATGGGTTCTTTGGCGATCAATGCGAATTCTAGCATCTCTAACCACATTTGCCAGTTACCATTGTTATCTAAAGGAAAACGGAACACAAACAACTTTATTTTTCAGAGCTGCCAATCCAACTCCATTATGAATCTCTAAAGGAATAAACGTGAAAACAACTCCTTGCCCTGCTTCTAAGATCATTATTTGAGTTCTCTTCATAGAAATTGTGACATCTCATGGACAAGCCTTAAGATTGGAAACCCATGAACACTGTGGCCAGTGGGAAATAGGAGCAGAAAGAAATCAGCAGGTGATTGCTCCATTTGTTCTTCCAGTGGACAGGCCAGAGACACTGTCTGTGGATGTCCCACAGGGCTATATGTTCGGCCGTGTCTCTTCACCAAGCAGTAGCCAGCTCAGCACCCACAACCTTGTAATGGCTTCCCACCCTTCCATACCTCACTTCTCTTTCCCTCCTCCCTCACTCTCCTAGAATTGCATCTTTCCAAAAGCATTAGCCACTTAGTCTTCTTCAGGTACTGTTTCTAGAATACTCAGGTTATGAGAGGAGGTGATGTGGTTTTTCTGAAAGGGATAGCCCTTTGTCTTCACACTGTTTACTGAATAATCTTTCCTCACATGCACACCTGCCACTGTTTCTGGACTCTGTTCTGTTCCATTGATTCATTTGTCTCTCTCTACACTTTCAGTTCCCATGGATTTAGGTTTGGATATCTGGTAGGTTCTAAATAATCCTGAAATTTACCCTCAGCTTCTTTCCTTCTCTCATGTGCTGTCTCACCTCCTCTTCAATTCTGGCCCGTGTTTAAATCCCACTCTCTTTCTCAGCATGAAATCTGTCATCGGCTCCTCGGATCTGCTGCCAGCCTTTCAGACAGCCTTGTCTTTGAATCCAGAATTCACTGTGATTTGAATATTATAATAATAACTAGTAATGGGGACGACACTGCTAGTAATCCTTGATGTCTAGTCCCTTCTTTTTTCCACGGTGAGAGAACCTCTGACTTTTGACCAGACATGGTCTTCAGGACGGTGATCCCATTTCCTAGACTCTCTTATATGTGTGGGAGCCCTTTGCCTCTACCTCTTCATTATTCTTTCCTCCATCCTCCTGGCTAGAATGTACCAGCCACCATCTTGGTCCATGGGGTTGAGGCCAGGCACAGAGGAGCAACAATATAGTAGGGACTTGAGTCTGACCCTGTGGAAAAATAGACCAGCCCCAGACTTCTTATACCAAAACATAAATCAACTTTTCTTTTTTTTTTTTAAGGTTTTTTATTTATTCATTTGAAGTAGAGAGAGAGCAAGCGAGAGCACAAGCAGGGCAGGAGAGTTAGAGAGGGAAGAAGAAGTGGACAGTCCATTGAGTGGGGTGTCTGATGTGGGGGGTTCAATCCCAGGACCCCGGGATCATGATTCGAGCCGAAGGCTGACCCTTAACCTACTAAGCCACTCAGGTACTCCTATAAATCAACTTTTGTATTTCCTAATACACTCTAATATGGGATTTTTTGCTACTCACAGACAACCTGAATCTGAGCTAATATGTTGGAGAAATGAGCTGAAGACAAAGTGGAAGTTTCCTAGTTATATGGTTAAAATATTCCCAGAAGCTCTGTTGGGTGAGACTGGTTGAAAATTCTATAATCTGTAGTTGAAGGACACGCACACTTGATTACTGAAAAATGGAAAGAAAACACCTTAATAAGGATTAGCTCATTATTATAAAATCATGACTCTCTTTTCTTTTGCCTCTATATGTTCTCATCTCACAGATGAGCCCTGTTTTCCACCTGTGGTGCTTTGGCTCATGAATGAGTCAGCATATGCTGGTATAAGGCTTCCTCTGGAAGGCTCAGGAAATCTCTGACAGATGTGATGGGCTTTGTCTAGTGGAGGGAAGAGAATCCTAGCTCTAGGGCTAAGGATAGGGAAGCTTATGCCTCTTCAGTGGAAAATATGTTTATGTGGACTCCCCCCAAGGGCCGGATCTCCCCCATACCTGCAGGTTTCGTTACACAGAAGATTCCAGGAAGCCAGAGCTAAATATTTTCTTAGTTTCATAATGACCATCAGTGTGAAAGTTTTGGAGGCAGCGGAGAAAGAAAGACAAAACTCCACTGCTGTTGGCTCCTTGGAGAGTTCATTCAAAGAGCAGAGTCATTCAAGTTGTAGCTGGTGTAGGAAAAATGACGAAGGTAAGGAACAGTGAATACAGTATACCAATTAAAAGTAAAACCAAGCGATATAATGCTCAATTTAGTGGTTATTTTTCTTACCTTCTGCTGGGGATAAGAAGGAAGTCATCAAATAAAAATAGCACATGCTCTGCCATCACTATTTGGAAGTGGTGGGCAAGAGGGAAAGCATTCCTGATGTAGCTTCCACACCATCTCCTCCTCTGTTCGGGCCCCACTCTCCATGACCTTGAGATGAAGCTATTGCTCCTAAAACACTCTGTGCATTTGTGGAAACTGAGAGGGTTAATTCATCAGTGAGAGATTAACTGATTAGTTTGGAGTTCAGGGCCTGTGGGAGTTGAACCCAAGACAGGTACATTTTGAAGTGTGTTTAGGGGCAGGGACTTTAGAAACCAGGTCACTGCTGGGTTAGGGCAGATGAAGGCCAGGACAGTGTCCATCTAATGGACAGAGACCCAAGGGCAGGGTGAGTAGTGAGGCACAAAAAGATGAGATGGGGAGAGTCAAAGGCAATGTAATTTTGTATCACGGTGGCTTTGTATTCAATACTTAATGGAGAAAGCATATTTCCAGACACCCAGCCTTTCACTTGCTAATTAACACTTTTAAAATCATGGGCGTTGAAGACAATGAATATCAGGACATCTCTTTATTTTTTTCTCACTTATGGACATCAGGTGTGGAGCTTTAGAAATCAGATGAGAAACAAAGGAGCTGGAAAAGTTTATTTCTGTTTGTGTGTGGGGAGATCCCAGCTTGATCTTAAGCTGTGTTTACTTCTTACAGACATGTTGGGATTCATGGTGGGGGAGAACCTGAAGAAATGTATTTGCGTGAGTGCTGGATGAGCCTCCTGGGAGAAAACTTATCCTAAAGGAAGAAATGTTTAGCATTTGATTTAGTAAAAGAGATTTAGGCTATTGGCCATTCAGAGGAGAGAAGGAGACTTTGGGGCAATTCATGCTATCACTTGGCCTTTTTTTTCCCCCTCCCGGGTCAGCTTCTCATGGAGTGCTGAGTCTAGGAGACTGGGATGGAGGGTGAAAATTGAGACATACTTGCAAAACAGGATTGTGATGGAGAGTCCACCACAGAGGTATAGCTCCCACTTCTGTGTGGAACACAGTGGCCTTTCGTGGACTGAGGACCCCAGAGGACACCCTTTGGAAACTTCAGGATGTCAACACCAACCCAAAATTGGTCCCAGCAGAGCTCAGAGGGAGGAGGTGGTTCTCCAGAGAGAGGTGACTACTGTGCTTAATGGAAGCCAAAGGAGGCAGAGAGCACACAGAAGAACCCCGCAAATGGGGCGGAGCAGAAGAGAAGTGAGAGACAAGTAGGAGATGCCTCATGGCAGAAGATAGGACTTGATCGTGAGCAGAACAACATCAACGGGACTCTTTTGTTCTCCTTGGCAGGGAGGGTATCAAATATGTTAGAGTGACGCAGAGGTCCATGGGGCACAGGACACGTGTGTGTGTGTGTGCGTGTGTGCATGTGCAAAGGAAGAAGAAAGATTTTATTTTCAGTTTTCCTTTGAGGCTGGTCATCTCTCATACTTTCCCATTCCAACACACTCTCATCAGTTCCAGCTGCTCATCATAACAAGTGTTATCCAGAGGGAAGTGATGGGAGAATTCCTTCTTGGTGAGAGAGTAGTCGACTCCTCCAGTGGAATGTGCGTGACTAGTAAATCCTCTCCAATATTTCTCTTGTACGTCCTACTTCTTGGTATGTGTGTGTGTGTGTGTGTGTGTGTGTGTGTGTGTTCTTACTTTGGGGACTGCAATATTGTGAGTGTCCTCTTGACAGGTGTATCTTTGTAGATAAAGGGTACATGCTACTGGGAATAAAACCAATGCAATTTATTGAGCACATAAGTAAACACTTTACATGATAGATCATTTACTCCTTACAATAGCCCTATTAGGTAGGAATCAGTATTGTCTTTATTCTGCAGATGAGGAAATAGTGGCCTAATGAGTTTAAATCAAATGCTCAGCTAGGAAGTAGCAGAGACAGGTATAGTTGAACCGAAGATTCTAAAGCTTATGTTCTTAGTCATTGTGCTGTGTTACCTCATTTTTTAATAGGAGGTATTATTTTAAATTAAAGTTTTTAAAGGTATTTTAAAGGTATTTTAAATTAAAACATTTTTTCTTATTAAGAAAAAATTCTAATAACTCCATAAAAATATAAAAATATGGGCAAATGAAAGGAGGGCAGAATCTTTAAAAATCCTCATTTCTATCCACCTCTCCTCTCTTTCTCTCTTCTGTGTCTGTGTGTGTTCCCATGTGCTTTGGTGAAATGTTTCATGATTCACTTTGGTTTATAGATGGATTAACCAAGCACAGTGAGGACACGAAGGATAGAACTAAAGTCACCCTTGGAGGTGAGGCAGGGACAAGATCGGCATGCAGGATCTCTTGGTGGTTTAACTCCTGAGGAAATTGGATAGGACAGATAGAATTCCTGCCAGGAAGCTGTGTTTGGGACTGTTTCTACCACAGTAAAGAGCAGAAGGCAGCAGGAATCTGAATTGCTCACATCTTTTAGAGGTCCCCAGGGGAGGGAGCATTTTTCCAACTTGCTGAAGAGTGTTCGAGACCATGACTTAGGGACTTTCAGTCCAGGAGCAAGCTGTTTACAGGCTCTGCCATTCCAAGCAATGTCACTTTCCCCAGGCTCCTGCTTGCTGGAGCTCCCTCTTCTGCAACACCATTATGAACTGTTGCTCCATTCATCTGGCCAGACTTCTTTCTTCCCCTCTTTTGGTTAGGGCTCTGAAATGGGTGGGTGGGGGAGAGAGGGCACTGGGTTTGGTGGTGCCTCTTCCAAGCACCAAATTCTCCATGCAGCTCTCTAATTTTTGGGAGAGTGTATAAGAGAAACCAAGTATAAATGATGAAACACACATGCCTCCCAATCTCCAAGGAGCAAGATCTGTCTTCATGGACTTTGATGTTCCCATTGGAATGCGTGTCCAAGGCTGGAACCAAACACTCGGCTCTTGGCTCACTGTCCTCTGGGAAAGCAGGAACAGTCCTCTCCACTGAAATGTCAACGTGATGGGCAGAGTGGGATTAAGCTGGGCTCCTGGCAACTGGTAGCTGCAACAGAGCAAAATAACTTCACCAACCACAAAGAGATAAGAGGACAACACTGGTGCCATTTTCCCAGCTGTCACCGAAATGTCAACGTGATGGGCAGATTGGGATTAAGCTGGGCTCCTGGCAACTGGTAGCTGCAACAGAGCAAAATAACTTCACCAACCACAAAGAGATAAGAGGACAACACTGGTGCCATTTTCCCAGCTGTCACCGATGGCTTTGGAGAAAAGGTCTCAAAAATTCCTGGGCTCTTACCTCTTCAGCGATTTTTTTTTTTTTTAAAGATTTTATTTATGTTTTTGACGGACAGAGATCTGTCGCGGCCAGTGCGACAAATTGACCAGGAACGTGAGGGTAAGAGGATGAAGAAAAGAAGTTAAGAGACAAAGAGATGGGGGCAGGAGGAGCACTGAGGAGGATGTCCAACAGCGCTAAGTTTATTCAAAGCACTAAGGCCATATATATAGTGATAATAGAAGCAAAACACCTGTGTCTAGTTGAACAACCACAAGTTCCCATAATAAGTTTCACATTTAACTATAAGCAGACCTCATGACGCCAAACAGCTGATGCCAGTACAATTGTTCTGTATTGATACAGCAAACCTGAAAGTAATGTATGGGCTGTACTAGGGCAGCAAGGACCAGCAACGAACTTTTGACCCCAACCGAATTGTTCTCATTTGTTTAGCAAGCGTGTGGGAAGTCACGTGGGCGAGTGCTCAACACATAGCACAGACCCTTTCTCAGTGCTACTCGACTTTATTGACCTAAGCCTTTTGTTCGGCTATTCAGCCTTTAAAGGAGGCACAAGTCAGGGCCTGGTTTGGTCCTCGTCTCAAGCCTTAATGCGGCCTCCCACAGAGATCACAAGTAGGCAGAGAGGCAGGCAGAGAGAGAGGAGGAAGCAGGCTCCCCGCCGAGCAGAAAGCCCGATGCGGGGCTCGATCTCAGGACCCTGAGATCATGACCTGAGCCGAAGGCAGAGGCTTTAACCCAGTGAGCCACCCAGCCACCCCTCAGCAATTTTTATTGACGTTGGAAGCTGTCTTCCTCGACAGGGATGCTTTAGGGTCTCAAAGGGCTTAGGCCAGTGAGGAGGTATTTTGTTGCAGAAGGACTTTCCAGAATGTAATCCATAGACCACCTGCACCATCTGATGCAGTTCCTCAAAAGAAAGAAGCCCGAGCCTCTTATACCCAACGAATCAGGGTGTCAGGGTTTGCACCCAGGAATTTACATTTTAACAAAATCTAGGTGATTCTGCTATCTGTTTTATTAGGGTTTGGAAACCATTGGTGTATATTCATAAGACTCACAGATGAGTCCTTGGCAGGTGCCAGACAGGAAAATGCTTCCCATGTGATCTCACTTGATCCTTGAAAAAGATCATATGCAGTAGGTATTATTTCATAAATGAGGAAAGGGAGGCATAAAGAGGTTGCGTAACTTATTCTAGATCGCACACTTGTAAGTGGTAGAGGCACCACTGGAACCCATGTTTCCTTCTATCCAAGGAAAAGCATTGCAGCATTAGCAGAACTATGGAAGAGCATGCAAGCAACATGGGGGGAGAGCTGAGGTGAGTCCAAATACGGAGGTTCTAGAAGGGGAATGAAAGACGTGTGCAGGTGGGAAAGTGCTCTGCCTTATGAAATGCTATTAAAAAGTGGAAGGACCTTATTCAGTCCCTTTTTTCTCATTCCACTAAAATCATCCTGTGGCTTCATGTCCATGGCTGGCCATGTACAGAGGAATGCTGGATACTTGCTGGTCTTGGGGAGCCCTGAGGAAGAGGAGTGGAGACTGGGGACCCCGCTGGGTAGAGTGGGGGTAACAGAGCTTCCGCTGAGTGTGAGTCCCTGCATCTTCCCGTTGCTCAGATTACTCACTTGGATCTCTACAAACCCAGGGGCCCTTTTATCCTATATTTTTGAGACACTTTGCCGTCAGGATATAATCTGCCCACATTCTCAGGCACTGGGATTTGAGATTCCATTTTTTTCTAGACCCAGGTTGGCACTAACCACACATCCTCAGAATGGGATTATTAACTACCAGGCTGGGGTGAGAATCTGAGTTTGGAGGATCAAGTTCGGGCCCAGGTCTAGGGTCACCTTGGGATCATAGCTCTTTGTATTTTCTCTGGCCTAGTTTATTCGTTGCCATCAACATCATTTTGAGAAATGCTTAGTTCTTCAACGTTGAATAGTAAGGGGGAGCCATCAAGAGAGGCAGCGCGTTTTCTTCTCCTCCTTTCCTTCTCCCTGTCTTTTCTTCCCTCCCTCCCGCCCCCCCCCACCCCCAGTCACCAAAGTAATGATATCAGCTGTTATTTTCCTATAGTTTCATGCCATAATCTTGAGTTTTGAAGGGGGAGCCGGATGCCGAATTCGTCAGCAATGAAATAGTTTCTTTTTAGAGTTTCATTCCTGCTTCATCTGATAGCAATTTGAAGACAAATTTATATTTGAATTTATTGAAGACAAATTTTACATATACGATATTTATAGATCAGCTTGTAAATAATTCGCATGGCGTTGACACGAAGCTGTTCCCTCTGTGAGTAATGCGTGATTACGCCTGTATTCCAACTCCCATTCTCTTCAGTCATACAGTTTTGTTCCTTTGAAGTATAGATACTTTACATTTCTTGATGCATTTACTCTAAGTTTATGGCTATTTTTATGGATTTGCCCAAGTTTTTTCTTGTGTTGGGGAGCTATTGCAGATAGAATATTGCTATTCTATCTTTTAACTGGACTCTTTCAGGAAATCTTATTGGTTCAAATGGCCGCTCAGTTGATTATTATGAATTTTCCAAATGCATAATCACAGTTTTTGCTAAAAATGTTACTTTTCTCTTCTTTCCAGTATTAGTATCTTATTTTACAGTAACTTTTTTTTTGTCAAGGTACCTAGAACACAGCTTCTTTGACAATGTAGAGTAACAGTGGCAACAGAAGGTAGGATTATCTTATTTCTAACTTTGTTATCTCAACACTTTGAGCCTTAAGTATAAAGGACATTATTGGTCAACAGAGATGATCATTATCATTTAAACAAAATATTTTTGTAAAGATTTTATTTATTTATTTGACAGACAGAGATCACAAGTAGGCAGAGAGGCAGGCAGAGAGAGAGGAGGGGAAGCAGGCTCCCTGCTGAGGCAGAGGCAGAGGCAGAGGCTTTAACTCACTGAGCCACCCAGGCGTCCCTCAAATAAAATATTTTTTTAAAGGTTTATTTGTTTTAGAGAGACAGGGTGAGAGCGTGGGGTGTGTATTGGCAGGGGGAGCGAGAAGCCTAAGCAGATTCGGTGATGAACGTGGAGCCTGATGCAGGGCTCAATCGCATGGCCCTGAGCTCAGGGTCCTGAGATCACAACCTGAGCTGAAACCAAGTTACAGTCGCTTAACTCAGGTACCCCAACAAAATGTTTCTTTCTGACTTCACTATGATTATTTTTAAATGAAGGGATGAAAGCTGTGTTTTATCTAATGTCCTTCAGGCATCTGTTGAGATGGTTATATGATTTACTAATGAATGATACCAATATTCCTAATATTAAATAATTTGAATATTCTTGAAATGCAACTTGGCTGCTTTGAATTATTCTTTTGATACTTAGCTGTATCATAGGATAGATATTATATCTCTATATAGCATACGTGACATTGTGTAGTGTGTCTGTGTGCGTGTTTGTGTGTGTTGATTGTCATTTTGGATAGCAGGTTTCTACCAACTCTTAAAATTAATCAGAAAGCTTTCCATCTTTTGCAATTTTCTGAGGTAATCCCCCAAAGGTTGGAATTATATACCATTTAGGACAGGTGGCTTTTTTCATGGTATTCTCTTTATCTTTTTTTTCTTTCCATTTTCAGTTGGGATACTAATTGAATATGTCTTGATGAGTTATTTTTTTCCATTCAAGTGTTCTAGAAAATTTTCTGATCCATTGACACTTTTAAGTGTATTAGCATAGAATTGTTTGCAGTACTCCCTTAGAGCATTAGTATCTTTCTTAGTTACAGTTCTATTCCTTTTCTCTTTCCTAAAGTTGATTATTAATGCTTTCTCCTGTTTTCTGCTCAGCTTATTTTTATTCTTGCTCAATGCTTAAGGCATTTATGAAACCACAATTTTTCCTCTAAATAAACTTTGGCTGCACAAACACTCTGCATTTGACATGTTGTTTTGTCGATATCATTTTTCCCCCCTAAAAACTCTAAAACTGCAAATTTGGCTTCCTCTTTGACCCAAGAGTTATTCAGGGAAGTGTTTTATCAGCTCCTTTCTAACACTGGCCATTCTGCGGTACAATGAAAGGCACAGAGAGTACACTTCAAGCAGGAGATGTTGAGGGAAGTCTAGACTGAGACAGTGCTGGAATAGGGAGCGTGGGCAGAGTGCTTGATAAGCAGTCTGGGGGTTCCTCTGAGACGGATGTGAAAAACAGGGCAGAGGATGCTCCAAGGAAGCTTGCAGAAAGCAGAAATAAAAGCAAACCTCAGGACTGAACAAATGGCTGGTCCTGGTTCTGGCCTCTCTGCCTATGACGGCTCATGGAGGCATTCCTTCTCAGGCTGGACCACCTTCTCCTGGCTTAGCACTGGGAGGACATGGAGAGTCATGCAACTATCTCTCACTCTTGCTGAGCTAACCTGCCAAGCCAGGTGTGCATGCCGCGTGCGAAGAAGAGGACCTGATGACATACTCTTCTGTCTCCACCCATAGGGATCTCCTCTCAGGAACTATGTAAAAGGCCTCCTCTCTCTGAGTGGTAAAAAGGTGGAGAGGTTGGACAATACATTTCTTTCTCTTTTTTTTTTTCCCAGTCCATATTTCTTTTATTCCTTTCATTTTCCCCCCAGATGTATTGAGATATAATTGGCATTTAACCTTATATTAGCTTAAGGGTGATGTGATTTGCTGCCTGTATGTATTATGAAATGATGGCTGCATGTTTAGTTAATATCCATCATCTCACACAGTTACTCTATTAGCAACTTGCAAATATGTAATATGGTATTGTTAACTGTAGTCACCGTGTGGTAGATTTCTTTTTTTTTTTTTTAAGATTTTATTTATTTATTTGACAGACAGAGATCACAAGCAGGCAGAGAGGCAGGCAAAGGGGAGGGGGAAGCAGGCTTCCCGCTGAGCAGAGAGCCTGATGTGGGGGCTCAATCCCAGGACCCTGGGATCATGACCTGAGCTGAAGGCAGAGGCTTTAACCCACTAAGCCACCCAGGTGCCCCATGTGGTAGATTTCATCCCTGCAACTTATTCCTCTTATAACCGAGAGTTTGCACCTTTTGACCCTCTTCACTCATTTCCCTTCCTCCTCCCAACATTGAGCCTCTGACAACTACCAGCATGTTCCTGGTTTACAGGGGCTCCTCATATTAGTGAAATCATACAGGATTTGTTTTTCTCTGACTTATTTCACTTAGCATAAAGCCCTCCACGTTCATCCGTGTTGCTGCAAAAGGCACGATTTTCTTCTTTTTAACGGCTGAATACTATTCCATCGTGTATCTATGCCACAGCTTCTGTATCCATTTCTCTGTTGATAGACTGTTAGATTGTTTCTGTATCTTGGCTGTTATGAATACTACGGTGACCATGAGAGTGCAGATTTGTCTGAGATAGTGATTTTGTGTCCTTCAGATAAATACCCAGAAGTGGAATTGCTTGATCAGATGATAATTCTGTTTTTAATTTTTTGAGGGCCTTCCATGCCGTTTTCCACTATGGCTGCTCCAGTCTATGTTCCTGCCAGTGACACACAAGGGTACTCTTTTCTCCACATCCTCGGAACACTTGTTATTTCTTTTCTTTTTGCAGATAGCCAGTCTGACAGGTGGGAGGGGGTATCTCACTGTGGTTTTGATTTGCATTTCCCTGATGATGAGTGATGCCGAGCATCTTTTTCATGTACCTGTTGGCCATGCATGTGTCTCCTTTGGAGAAATGTCTGTTCACTGCCTCTGCCCACTTTTTAATGGGATTGTTTGTTTTCTCTTTTCTACTTGGAGAGCACCAGTAGCACCAGTGCCTTTTGCCACAAATGACAGAGCAACTCCCTTTGGCAAAGATGGACTTCATATTTGGATATTTTTTTTTCTGTTTTCTTTTCTCTGTTTGGTACATCTTAAGCCCGGCCTATGTTTGGTTTGACAAGTGAACCTTCACACTGACAAGCAGTGGCTTGGAGGAGGCCTGAAATAAATGGGAGACAGGGTCAGCCTGTGCCTCTTTCTTTGTCACAGGTGTTGGCATTCATTTTTCTCCTCTTTCTTTCATCTGAGGCAGGCTTGCAGAGTCCCGGGTGTTGGGGGTGTCTGCCCACCTCTTTCCTGTTGTTTTCCGTTTGCAGGTTGGATGGGCCTCTCAGGGTGTTTCAGCTGACGCAGTAGCTTAGCTTTGCTTTACCCCTTATGATGGTTTTGGAAGTGAGCTTCCTGGTCATTCATCCTTGAACTGACAGTTCTGTGTTGTAGACTCCTAGCAGAACATCCCAGGATGGCTGGCAGCTCCAGTCAGACACAGCCTGGGGTTTTGTAGTAAGGTCACAACCTTTGATCCGAAGCCAGCCTAGGGACTGGATGAATTTTGAAACAAACTCTAAGAGGTAGCATGGGTCCCAGGAGAAACAAGGGGAAACCTATCATTAGGTCCGTTCTCTTCCTTTTAAGGATTTTCTGCAAATATGGTTCCTTTCTCCCTTTAGAGAGTTTGTTATTTTTTCTCCCAGTTCACATCTCTCCTCACAAAAGGGTTTGTTAGACTCATCCAACCTGGAATAGGATTTCTCTGCTATGGAAGAGAGTGCTGATTGTCCCCTGATTCCAATCCTTCAGGAGCTGGAGTGCTCGAAGGGTATCTGGGCCTGTGGCAGCCTCTCTTGCAGCTCTTCATGGCCAAGTGACTAGGTTCTGGCTTCTGCTGCCTCGTCCCTGTTGTCCCCGTGAGTAGAATGCAGGTGTGCCGGCCATCTTGGGTCACAGGACGGAGGATAACAGACCAGGTCTGGCAGGACAACAAGATGGACAGAGCCAGAATCTCAGGCATGGAGGGGTTTGTACTTTCAGCCCATCTTATACTCAGTCTTTTTGATTTAGGTTCTGTTCTGGCATTTGAGCCTGATCTCATGATGCCCAGGAGATGTCAGTTGGTGGGGCCTGAGTAACAAAGCAGCAAGGGTTCTGTCAGAGGGACTCAGTAAAGGCAGGTATTTGGCTTTGCATGGCTGTTCTGGGGGGCTGGTCACATACCTGATCACCTTGTGCCCAGTGGCCCATTTGACAGTCTACAGTCACTGTCTTTCCATGGGAGTTTGCCATGTCTGAGTTCCCTCCCAGTCCTCATCCAACACAGCACACGGAGGCAGGAGAAAGCTCGCCACACTTTCTGAGGAGACATTTTAAACCGTCCTTTAAAATTGTTTTGTATACTGAAGTTAGAAAAGATAATAACCCTTCTTCTTTTTTTTTTTTTTTTTAAGATTTTATTTATTTATTTGACAGAGATCACAAGTAGGTAAAGAGGCAGGCAGAGAGCCCGATGAGGGGCTCGATCCCAGGACCCTGGGATCATGACCTGAGCCGAAGACAGAGGCTTTAACCCACTGAGCCACCCAGGCGCCCATAAATCTTATTCTTGAGTATGAAAATAAAATATTCTTTGTGTTTCTATAAAAAGTGGTTGCAATTTTAAGCATTTTTTGGGCATAAGATATATCAACGAATATAAAAATGAATAACTAGAGACCATGTTTTAAAAAAAATCAGTAGTGTGAGGGGTGCCTGGATGGTTCAGTTGGTTGAAGGACTCAGAAAGAGTCCGACTTTTGGTTTCAGCTCAGGTCATGACCTTGGGGGCCTGGGATTTGTTGGGCTCTGTGCTCAGCAGAGGGTCTGCCTGAAGTTCTCTTTCCCCACTCCTCCTGCTCATGAGCACCATCTCTTTCTCTTTCTCTTCACTAAAATTAATAAATGAATCTCAAAAAAAAAAAAAAAAAAGAAGAAGAAAGAAAGAAAAAGAAAAAGAAAAAGGAAAGAAAAGAAAAGAAGTTGTGTGAAATAGTTTAGGTACAAAGTTGGCAAACTATTCACCTAAAGGGCCAGATAATAAATGTTTTTGACTTTATGGGGCCCGTATGGTCTCAGTGAGAACTCCTCGGCTGTGTGTTCACAGACTGAAAGCACCCTAGTAACAAATTCGTAAATGAATGGCCAGGGCCATGTGCCAGTGAAACTTTGCTCAAAAAAACATGCGGCAGACTGAATTGAGCTTGTGGACTGCAGTTTTGTTGATCCCTGATTTAGGGTCTTTGGAATATGTTCACTGTTCGGGGAAGTTGTATACAAGATTGTTTAAAGCGTTAACTTCTTTTTGTATTCTGCTTATTTTGAATTGGAAGGATTTGACAGTTGCATGGATAATAATCCTTTTAGAAGAATGTTAGTATTTCAGTGGACTCTTTGCTTGAACAGGAATGATGCTACTATTAAATTAGAAGAGTTGTCTGTCAATGGTAAACTCTCTATACTGACCATGTGAGGTAAATGCTCACAGATCCCAGCAAGGGAAGGGGATGGGCTGGGAGTCTTGGATCCTAGGTGTTGTGGAAATATTTTGGAAGAAAATAGGTTTGCTCAGGACAGAAGAAAGCTGAATTACAGCTTCCTTCCTTCCTTTCTTTCTTTCATATTTATTTATCTGAGAGAGAAAGAGGAGTGGAGGGGCAGAGGGAGAGGAAGATAGAGCATCTCAAGCAGATTCTGTGCTGAGCATGGAGCCCAACAAGGGGCTCGATCTCACCACCCTGTGATTGTGACTTGAGCCTAAATCAAGATTCAGATGCTTAACTGACTAAGCCACCCAGGTGCCTCCTAGGTTTATTTCTTTCTTGCAGAACTATATTTTTAATCTTTAGTATCGCTTCCAGTAGCTCTGTGGAAGACACCAAACCTAGGAAAGTATTCAAAGATGTGTCCATCTGAGGGTCACAGTGTTCATACAAGCCCTTTAAAGTGGGGACTCAAGATTATTTGTCTTTTTCCTCACAAGGGAAGAATCGAAGATGATTGGGCATTTTTGTGCTTTCGTTTTTATTTAGGAAATCCTGACAGGAAAGAGGCACACCCTTTGAGAATTTAGCAAAACCAGAGAACCATGCCATAATATTTGCGGATTTACATATGCGCCTTCTAAGGTAATTTTGTGGTAAAGTATCCTTGTGGTTTTGGAATGAGGAATGTAATGTTTATTTTCCTTTTGGAAAAAAGAGTGTTTGCCTGTGCTTTGATTTCAGCCCATTGAAATTCAATGTCTTCATTGAATGCTTTCTATGTGCTTGGTCCATATATGTTAAAAGGGGGAAAGAATCGGGAGATAGGTCCTAGAGTTGCCTCACAGGAAAGAGGCTCATGGTTATAGATTTGATGCCTTATTCCCATTGTTCGCATAGATCAGCACCCTAATATAGGAGAGCTGTCATGGTTTTCTCTGCTCTTTTACCCTGGTACTTGGAAGAGAAAATATGGAACCCTGTGGTCCCTCAATCGGCCCCAAACAGCTGGGGTCCCTCTGGGCATGCCCCTTCTCTCAGATGGGTCTTGTGGGCACATGATTTTTTAAAAAATTAATTTTCTCACAGGTCCTCTTAGAAAAGCATCACTCTGGGGTCCTGAAAGAGACCCAGACTTGCCTCATCAAACTCCTGCTTCAGACCCCAGGGCAAACAAAGTACGTGGACACAAGATAACCCCTTCTGCAAACAGGGTGCCCTTTGAAAGTGAACACAGCAAATACTTGAGGTGCTTTTCTTCCCGCCTTTCCCCTCCTAAGCCTTATATGGCAGAGGGGCCACAAGGACCAGCCTTGCTGCTTGTAATAAAAGGAATTCTTTGATGTGGGGGACTGAACTGGGCTCTTATGGGACTGTGGTGGGAGGGAGCCTGTGGAAAGGGGAATTAAAGTTCATGGAGGAAGCTGTAGTCTTGAGGTCAAGCTGAGATGTGACCCTCCGAGCTTGCCAAGTCTGTAAGGGAACATAACTTGCCTTTGGACGGCTTCTCAGCAGCGCTTCTGTGGCCCCAAGTCTGTAGCCCTGGTGAGACATTCTCTGATGTAAACTGGGAGGGTCAGCCCAAACAGCACAGACCTGCCCTGTCCACACAGGCTGCCACCCAGTGGCATCTTCCAAGTAGGGACTTGGAGATTGGGAACATACACATGAAACTCTCACCTCAGTGCCCTAGTTACCTAGCTTTGTCGATGGCTTCTTTCCCACCAATACAGAGGAAGGCTGATTTTTCTTTTTTGTTTCTACTCCTTTAGAATTCACTGGTGGAAGGAAACTGATGTTTTCTACTTAATTTATAAGCTTCCAGCCCTCCTTGAGTCCTACTAAAATCTCTCAAAATGTTGTCCTGCTGATCCCGAAACTTCAAAAATGACCATTGCTTCCTGTGACCCGAAGTCTCATTTATTTAATCCTCTTAAAAGTTGGAATTATTGCCAAGCCATAGTTTTTGTTTGATTTTATGTTTTGTATTCTCCCAGGGACACGAGCAACATCAATTTTAAAAGGGGTCATGTTTATGGTTATTGTCTCGTCAGTTGGCCTTTCTAGTTCTTAGGCACTGACCTAAGACTGTTGTGTTTGGGTTCCCAACACTACCGAGAATGTTGACATTTCATGTCCCTTTCAACATTCTCTCTCTCTTTCTCCGTCTCCCCCTGTCTCCCTCCCTCCTTCTCTCTCTCTCACGTACACGACACACACACACACACATACACACTTCCTCTGTATTAAAGAAAAAGGCCTTACTTTAAAAACACATCAAAAGAAGGACTTAGTTTTTATTTTGCCTTTGTATCACTAGCATATTTTTAAGCCTTTTTTTTTTTTTTTTTTTTTTACTTTAAAATTAGTTTCTGGAGCCTGGACATTTGTGGTGACATATTGATGGCCAGTTAGAATGCCTGGGAGTCATTTTGGGTCAACCATCAACATGCTCTTCCCATCTGGTTGTTTTCCAGGTCTCTTGACTTTGGAACACAGGTTAAAAAAGTCTTCTGAGTCCTCTTCTCATTTTTTCAAGAAGGTTTCAGGGGCAAAACAAAGACTTTGACATAAAAAAGACTCAGGCTGAAGTCTCAGTCACATTCTATCTGTATGAAAGGTTACTTGCTTTCTCTAAATCTCAATTCCCTCATGTGCAAAATACAGATACCACCTGCTTGAGATCCTTCTGAATATTGTGATCATGCTTATAAAATGGCTAATATTAGTCTGATAACAGTGCATAAAAGATGTTTGCTCCTCTTCCCTGACTCCCCCCATGCCTATCTTTTGGCCCCCCTCCTTGTGGGTATGTGGACTATAGCCAAGCTTGTGCATCACTTTGTAGTAGCCCCTGTGAGGGAAGGGAGGCTGTCGAGACTGGCCGAATGAGGTTGCATGGTCAACCAAGGTAGGGCAGAGAATCCTTTCTCCACATGCTGAAGGCAGGGAAGTCCAAGTCCCCTTTATTAGTTCTCTTAAACACCAGGCACCTTCTAGCCTTTCGTTGTATATTCATTCATCTTTGGAATCTGAGCTGGAGACCCTGCCACCTAAATTGGCCTGGCTGGGTGGTGCTTGGCTGCTGTACACATAACAAGAATGAAGGATGATGCCTGTCCCTGGTGATGTGGTGAACACAGTGGAACATGGACAGAAGCTCATCCATCTGAGGGGCCACCCCTTCTCTTGACTCTCCTTACTTGAAGGATGGAAGAAATGACAAGACACGCAATGTTCTCTAGAAGCAGGAGGTCAGATTTCAGAGACTCTACTGATTCCCTCTGAACATTCAGTGTGATCATACTTGAGGTAGTCAAGCATGGTACGGGTAAGCACAGTCCTAGGATGTTAGTGTATAGTGCTGAGTGCATTGTTGGCATTAAAAGGAGTCATGTTGATGCAGGAAAGGAGAAGCTTCTCTCCTGATGATGATAGCTGCTCCTACCAAAGGTTGTTCACATGACGAATACTTTTTCTTTCTCATGTTCTTACTCTTCCAGAGTAGGAGGGTATCAGCTGGTAAGCCACTAGCCCCTGTGCTGAATGATATTCTCAGAGGAGCTTACTCACAGAATCTGGCCTATATTTGCCCAACTTGATGTATTTCTTCTAAGATCCCATCCATGCTTCTTGATCTTTGGACTGTAACTCCAAATGGTTACAGATACTGACCCAAGTCATCTCAGCTTGCCGATCTATTTGGAGGCATAATGAACAGTGCAGAACTCCAAAGACTTGGACCTTAAAATAAGTGGGGCTATTGAAGGGAAATTAAGTTGGAATCAAGTGGAGACATATTGAAAATGGAAGGATATCACCATGGCACCAGAAGCATATTAGTGAAATTACCAGTGCTCAAGACTCTTAGCTATCTCCTTGCCTTGACACTGATGCATGGGCTAAGAATCTTGATTAAATGAACATATTTTAAAAAGCATTTTCTAATGTAGGTTCTATTAAATAGTTCCACTGGGCTTGAGAAAAATACCCAGAGTGCTGACCCCATCAATCTATTAATGGAAACATACACATGAAGTGACTTGTTGTCTTTATATAAATGCTTACCTAGGAAGATATTGTACACAGGGGATGTTTTGTGATGAGGAAAATGCAGTCATCTGAGAGAACTCTGGCAGGAGCCCTGCCTGGAGGAAGAGATGCTCCTTGTGAGACCCCTCTGAAGAGCAAGAGGGGAGAGTGATGGTGTGAGAGGGCTGAGTAGGACTAAGCAGTGCAGTGCAGAGTTGCTGAGCTGGTAGGCAATACAGAAGGAAGGAGGAAGGCAGGAGAATGTGGGCTCCGATCAGGTGAGTGCCCAGAGAGTGACCTTCTGCAAGTCATTTTGTCAAGCATCTCCCAAAAGGAAGGATTCATGCCCTGTGAGGGGGACTTATGGAGGATACTTAAGGTTTAATAGAAGACCTTTAGACGACCTCTTGACTTGCTACATCTGGTCTATCTTTTCTGTGACACCGTGATAGGTCCTGGGGTTACGAAATGAGACTCTCTCTCCCTTCTCTGAGCCAACACCATCTCTGAGGGGACAAGATCTACATAGACACATGCATAGTCTTATTTTTTGGGGGATGAACGTCACGGAAAGACAGCTGATACAGCATAGCATGCGCTATGTGAAGGATGAATCAGACTGCCAAAACCATAGTCTGATTCACTGCTTGACAATCTTTTTCTCTGACAATGAGCTATTTTTCAAATGTAAATGAATTTCAGATTTCTCTGAAATGACCAAAGACCACTTTTTGTTTCCAAAAGGGAAATGTACAGTACAGCCAAGGATCTGGCTTCCCTCTTTCTTTTTTCCCTGCTCAAAAAGGCGAGAGTGGAATAGGGCTTGAGAGGAACTCTGTGCTCAAGGAGGTCACATGACGTTGGCAGCAGGTTCCACCCCAGGAACCCTGGAGCAGCCGAAACAGGCATCGGGACATTGCTTGCTGGGCCTGCACTGGGATGAACTGTTCTCTGTCTGAATGTTATACCCTTTGAACTTTCCCCTTTGTTACCAGAGCCTCTTATGGATTATCTCATGCATTTACTTATTTATTTCTTCAGCACATATTTTGACCCCCTACTCTGTGTCAGTTAGTATAAGGCACTGGGGATCCAAGGATATACGGACCTAAACAGTCCCTGCCCCAAAGAGCTTAAACTCTAGGGAGGGTCACATTATTAATATAATAATAATTTCATACATTATTTTTGTTGTATAATATAGCTGCCTAAAAATTACAGTTTGGTCAGTTATGAGATAATTTTCAAAATGCCCAATGACTAATGAGTATGGTCATTTTCCAAAAGCCACACACATCATAATTTCAATATGGTGCTGGCGAGTGCTATACTGGCAAGGGATGGGGTATGATGAGAGTGTACAGAGGCCACTTGCCCTCGCCTCCAGGGCCTGGGAAATGTTTTGCTGAGGAGATGAGTTGTAGCATAAGACTAGGAGAATGAGTGAAAGTTGACTAGGAGAAAAGGAAGCAGAGATGAAGAACAGAAAGTGATCCAGGCAGAGGGAAGAGGATAAACAAAGTCTGGATTTGTCGACCCTTTCACAGATGCTCCAGACTGGTCCCCTTATACTTTTCAAACAAAGAGGATTCAAAATGCCTTCAATTGCCCATGTTATACACTATCAGCTTCTTCCCAGATCCCCACAATTCTATCTCCCTGCTCTCAAGCCCTCTACTCGTCATGTCCAGCTGTCCGAGAGGCCAGTATTTCACAGACATCTTCCTTGACCTTGGTCATCAGGGCTTTGGTAGAAGACATATGTGTCTAGACAAAAGATTGGTTAGTCTTTGTGGAAGTAAGTGTTCCAGGTCTGACTCAACCTGACCGAGAGCCAAGAGAGAGATGATAAGCTTGACGGAAAAGATCTCCTTAATGAATGGCAGTAAAAAACAGCCCAAAGGTGAAGGCATGAAACAGCCTTGGCGTTTCCTGAGGCTTCTGGCTCCAGACAGGCTCTTGAAAACATCAAGGATTGGAGGTAGGCAGGTTATTTCATTTCCTCTCCGCTACTGGTACTTTAACACTTTCCTGCCTCTTGAATGGGTCTCCATTTCCCATACCTCCTGCACTGAACAGTCACCCTTCAGTTTTGAGGAGGTAAATACTATCTCTCTTGAGTTGTATTAAATGTCTAGGTTTCACAGTACATAGGAATGGAGATAATTCAGTCCACTGTCCCCCTTTCATTTTTCTTTAACCCTTTCAACCTCAGTGTGTTCACTTACAAAATGATTGGAAAGATGAGCCCATGATGTCACCCTGAGGACAGAGAGTTTAAACAACAGATTATAAATTATATGGAAAGTTGGATATTAAGGAGGAAAATTCCTTTATTATTCTCTAGTATCCCCAGGTGACCATTATCCATGGTGGAGTTATCACCTTATGTGCACTTAAGGGACCTCACTTCAGGGGATCACCAATACGGTAGTAATCTTGCAAGGGTTTTTTTTTTTTTTTCTCCTTCCAGAAATAAGAGCTATAAAATGAGTTCTAATTAATAGCCATGAGACATACTTTGCTCTCAGTTTTAATGGGAAAATTTCAAAAACAAAGCTAAAGACACATTCTAATATGAGGGTCTTTCTAAAGTCTATGCCCTAGCAGGTGGAAGAGATAGGTTTTGACCTAGGTGTTTTGATTTCAGGTCTAATGATGTCTCTGTTTTATTTACTATCTCTGGGCCCAAGAACCCATGCCCCTGGAACAGCAAACAGCTCAGTCAATGGAGGGTGTCTGCTATGATTCATCATGACATCCTGGTATGTTTTGGAAGACCGCGGTATTGGAAAAGCAAGATTATTTTTTTCCCATTTAGTATCCAGGAGGGCAACTCAGGTCCTATAAAGGAGCTCCTGGGTTTCATCTACTGGCTGATAATTTGATGCATGTCCTGAGGATCTTAAAAGGGCTCTGATCAGAACTTGGTCTCCAGTTCTATGTCTGGGTGGATGAAGGTAGGTTTTTGGGATGAAAGAGGGTAACACTATGTTAAAGCATAATGAAGACGCATGTTCCTAGGCCGAGACTAAGTGTGATCATCTTGTACCACTAGCCTTCATACTGGAGACACTGCTGGATGTTTAAAAATGTTGAGCAACCGGGACTTGGAGAAACACCCTGCATAAGGTTTAAGGGCTTGTCCTGGGCTCCCTTGCTGCAGGGGGAGAGGTAGGGATGTGGAACAATAACAGATTCTGGAGTCAAACAGACACAGGTTCAAAACTGGTTGCTACCACTTCTGGGCTTGTGTGATCTGAACTTTAGTTTTCTTACTGGTCAAGTGAAACTAATAATACCTGTCTCAGAGGATTTCCCTGAGGACTGAAATGTGTGAATAAAGCAACCCCCCCTACCCCGCTCCCACCGCAGTCCATGTGAGAGGCGGTGCTCCAATGTTGCACAGAGGACTCTTTATTCTATGATCATTTGTTTATTTTACTACATAATTATTTACTATTTGTTTATCATCTGCCCCTCTAGAAGGTCAGTTACATCATCTTTGGTGCCTATAATAGTGCCAGGAACATGGTTGATATGAATAAACACTTGCTGAATGGGGAATATTACTTAAATAAATCTACCGATGCTAAAGCAGAAAGGTACAAGTCCTCAGAAAGCTACAAGAAAATTTAGTGTCTTAATATCTGTGATATGTGAAAACTCTGAGAAGTCCAGGGAAGGACACAGCTGTCTCAGGCAACTGCAGGCCAGGAGGGTTATGGCCCTCTGGAGGGGAGGGCATCGGCTGCCTTCTTCCCTGAGACACCTGCAGCTCCAGGGCACCAGAGACGCTCTCGCAGCTGGGGCAGGGAGTCCGGCTGACCGCAAACGTCGAGACAAAGTAGCTCCTGCGTCGACACACAGGCGCCGTTTTTCCTCCACCTGGGTCTCTAGGTTCATGGTATCCTGAACTAGATAAACCTATGTTCTGACAGTGAAGATGTGGAGCTGTGCAAAGCCTCCTCTGCACGTGGCTAGGGAAACTCTGCTCCAAAGCGGAGACTGGCTGGAGATCTGGCTTCCCTGGATTAGTAGAGAGTGTGAACAGGTCGATCCTTCTGCGTCTGCTTGCTTACGGGGCGTAAGCTTCTAAAATGCCTGCTACTCTTCCACAGTTCTAGCTGGGGGGACAAGTGTCACAGGAGCAGGACACGCAGACAGCAGCATTTCGCAGAAAGCATGCGGCAGATTCGCGGTCTTTGTCAAAGGTGGAGGCACGTGTCAAAACCGTGATGACACATGGGGCAGGCTTTGCTAGTTACTTAAAAATAGCTGAGGGTTTGGTTAACCACAGGAAAGCTGGGGCGGGGGGCAGTCCCTCTGCTCTCATGTTCCTTCCTTAGATGATTCGGGGTGGTCTCTAGCTCAGTGTCAGAAAGCCAGATCTCTGCAGGCCACCTGTTGCCAAGTGACAGGAATCATTTGGCAGGAGTCATGAATGGTGACCGGAGTGGGTGGGGCAGAGGGGCGGAGCCTGGAGGAGGCACCGGAAGCTGCTAAAGCCCTAGGCAAGGGGCCTTAGAGTTCTGTTGCTGCAGATCCGAAAGGCATATGGTTGACAGATGTTATTTACAAGCAGGGCCGAGCAAACTGAAAGAAGCAAAATTCTATGTAGTAGAGTCAGAAGAAAAAAGTCAGTCAAAGAACACCAGCGATTACCACACCCATGACATTTACCCGTTTCTTTGTGTTTGGGGTTTACTTCTGAAATTCACTTCTTCTTGTGGGCTGGCTTGTGTAAATAATGAAAGAGAGCACGGGGTCACTTTGACCTCTTTTGCTTTCATTTGAGCAAGTTTCACACCATGAGCTGTAACACAGTTATTAGAGAGGAGGTCTCCTACTAACCCCTATCCCCACCCCAAATGGTGAGCTCCTTGAGGGCAAGAGCCAGCTCAGTCTATCTTAAATGCCACCTTTCCAATACCCCACACACAGTGTCCAACACACTTGGGTCATTTCAGGTGCTTGGTAATGCTTGCTTGCTGAACTGAAAACCTTTTTTTTTTTTTTTTTGTGGTTATGATTTTTACTTCTCTTCTGCCGCTGCTGCTACGCACATAGGGTGTCTTTAGAGGTGAGTTTTTCTCCCCCTCTCTTATGTGTTGGCATGCCACGTGGAGTTGGTTTTTGTCCAGGGTGGTCCCAAGCTTGGCAGTAGGAAGTGAGTTCATGAGGGGCATTATCTAGCACTAGCTATGGGAGTGAAGGGAGTGAGAAGGACAGAGACATTAAGGACCCTGTCCTTAAGAATGGGGGTCCTGCTGTCCATGTCGTGGTCCTGAAAGCAGGACGTTTCCCACAGTGGCTGCAGTCAGTTGTCAGTGGTATCTTTGTCAGGCCCCTCAGCCTGTGGGACTGGAAAGAACAGGCCAGGAACAAGATACCAGAGCCCTAGCTGGGGCTCTGCCCTGTGACTGGGCAAGCCCTATTACGTCTTAAGGGTTTCAATTTCTTTGTGAAAGCGTGGGATTGATTACCGTGATGGGACTCGTTAGCTCAATACAGAATGTACCAGCTCCCCGTCCAGGACTCTGCCTCTTCCTTGTGTGTCTGCCCACCCAGAGCCCTTTTGGCATGCTGACCTCCTGTAACAACTGTGGTGACTTTTAGAATCGTCTAGCAAGTGACTTGATTCTCTTCCTCTTGTGTCTGTTGGGCGAGTGTGTGGTTGGTTGTTGGGAGAGGACATATGGGATGGAAGAGGATCTTTTGTATAGCATGGTGTACCCTTCTTGTGAGAAGAGCTGCCAGAATTCCCAGGGACTGGGAACTTCCCAACAGTTTCTGGAATTCCCAGGATTGCCCTCATTTAGCTGTAGAATCTGATATATAGACTCTGACTGGAGCCTATGGCACCAGCCTGAATCAGACAAATGTGTCAGATGCCAATTTATAGAAATAGCAGGGGAGACTTTGGATCCACATGCCTATCCTTTCTCTTGT
Source organism: Mustela nigripes (assembly GCF_022355385.1). Classification (NCBI taxonomy): domain Eukaryota; kingdom Metazoa; phylum Chordata; class Mammalia; order Carnivora; family Mustelidae; genus Mustela; species Mustela nigripes. The sequence goes on along the minus strand of NC_081569.1, from coordinate 58,430,185 downwards.
TAGGCTTTAAAAAAGAAGTCCAGTGGGATTTATAGTAATACAGTCTTACAAATGCACACTCTCTGGCAATTCTGTGTGTGATCACGATCTGCAATTTTTCTTCTCATATATCCATCAGAGTCCTCTGCAGCTTGGATTTTTGTCAAGGGATGGTTGGTCCACCCCATGCTCTCCTCCTCCTTATCTACCTATCTTCCTTCATCTCCCAGAGGGAAATGCAGGTGGGAGTGAAGCTCCAGAGACGGGCAGCTTTCCTTTTCCCTGGACCTCACCCTATTCACTTGGGGAGTGAGGTAAAGTAAATTCCTTCCCTCCAAGACTCTTGTTATGAGTAGTTTGTGCAAAGCTTGTGAGTCAGTTGGCTGCCATCTAGGGCTTTATTCTGTCCATTTGGACTCCTAAGGACCATTGCCAAGAAGAGCCTATAATTTGAAATATTTCAGTGCCAATGTAGAATGGCTTATCAGAGAACCTGGGATCCCATGTGGATGGCTGGAACAGTTACACATGTGCAGAAAGGATAAGGGCTCAATCTCCTTCCCCAGCAGCACTCCTGGCTCTCCTGGAGATGCAATGTGCATTGTCATTGGGTTAGGAGTGATGGGATGAATACACATTGGGGCCTCTGTCCAAAATGAAGGTCATTCCAGGAACTGCCTTAAGGAACTGAATTAAGAACCATGAAGCATGGTATCTGATTCAACAGTTCTCTCCATCCTGTTAGAACACCTGGAAGAAGTCTAGTGATGATCATCTTATTTGGAGTTGATTAATTACACAAGCCTCAATTTACAAATGCCTATAGTAAAGAGCGAGCAGGTCAAAGTGAGAATTGACAGGGCATTGAATCTTACATGTCATTCTTGGACCAAACAGACATGCTCTTGTGAGCCAACTTTCCTGGTGGAGCAGGGCATTGGGCCATTAGAGAGGACAGCTGGCCTGTTCTGTAGGCCCACTGAGGTCCAATTCATACCCTGTCTCTGGGGCCTCGTTGGAAAGTTCAACTTCGGCAGCGTCTCTTGGACATCAGGTTGGAATCTCTTTTAGACTCTTCTAGAAATTAAGGCAGGTTTCTTGGTGGTTTATGAAATAATAACTTTTTACAGGGATGAGAAGTAAAAAAGTAACCAAAAAAAAGAAAAAAGCTTTTTCTGTTCATCATTCTACGAAGCACCTAAAATAACCAGTGCCGGACACTCCAACACACACACATGCACAATCTGGAAACTGTAACCAGGTAAGCAGAGGAGAATTGCTGTTTCATTTTGAGGTGTGGTCTGCCTCCACATCTGGAGGTTTTTAATCTCTTGTGAAGAATTCTCATTAGGTGCTTGGCAAAGCCATATGTGCATTTTGCTTGTGCCTTGTCCTCCCATTTAGACAATAGCCTTCTTGAATAACAATGATCCTGTCTAACATTAATTTGCATTCTCCATTGGACCCAGCATAGTACTCAGCCAAAAAAGTGTTCTGTGATCTTTGAATCAATGCACAATAAACCTGCTATTTCTTCATCTCTCAATGAGACCAAGCAGTTGCACAAAACAGATCACCACGAGACGTTTCTGACATGCTGTGTGAGTTGGATTCCCTGGGAAGCAGATGCTTCCCCCTGCTATAGGAGGACTGCCTGGGAAAAGTGTGGCTTCAGCACCAAGGCTGAGAAAGACCCTGAAGGCCCTGACAGGTAAAGGTTGTCTGCTAACTGGAGATCATGCAGCCGAAAGGCAATTTCTTTCTGGATGTGAGGTCCAGGCAGTGCGTCTTTGTGGCTGCACACACTTCATCCTCATTTCTCCACCTTGCCCCATTCTACGCATCCACACCAGATGTACAGCTGCTGCCACTATTTCTCTGAGCAATATTTCTCAGTTTGGATCACATCTCCATGTGTCCTATACTGTCCTGAGGTACCGTCCCCTCTTTCCTTGACTTATTATTATTATTTTTTTAATTTTATTTATTTATTTGACAGAGATCACAAGTAGGCAGAGAGGCAGGCAGAGAGAGAGAGAGAGAGAGGGAAGCAGGCTCCCTGCTGAGCAGAGAGCCCAATTCGGGCCTCGATCCCAGGACCCTGAGATCATGACCTGAGCCAAAGGCAGTGGCCTAACCCACTGAGCCATCCAGGTGCCCCTCTTTCCTTGACTTAGAACCCATTTCATGAGCATGTGACCAGTGTAGTCACACAGAGTCCCACACTCCAAAGGACACTCCACTTAGGGTTTAGTGCTCTGTGTGTTGGCTGTTTTGAAATTTTAAATTCTTAATTTTACTGTTGTGGTTTTTTTTGGTTTTGGGGGTTTTGAGGTTTGTGTGTATGTGTGTGTGTGTGTGTTTTAATAGAGTAGGGGAAATAGGGGAATGGGAGAGGCAGAAGGTGAGAGAAAGAGAGAGAATCTTCAGCAGTCTCCATGCTCAGCACAGAGCCGGAGGAGGGACTCAATCTCATGACCCTGACTGAGATTATGACCTGAGCCAAAATCGAGAGTCAGATGCCTAACAGACTAACCCACCCAGGTGTCCCTTAATTTTGTGTTTGAATTTATATTTTGTAAGTGAAGCCTGATAGGACAGTGGAGTACATGCCAGGTTCCTGGAACCTTGGCTTCCATACAGTTCCGCCTCCTGCTGCCTCCGTGCTCCTCAGATGCCTCTTGGCTACTCACTGTCCCGGTCCCTGGTGTTCCAGACCTTACCAAGCCTTCACCACCCCTATGACCACTGCTACCTTCTGTCCCTGATAGTGCCCTGGGAATGCAAGTGAGAGGGTTGGGATTTTGCATGGGTCTCAGGGCAGGACATGGGGACACCTGTCTTTGCCCTGGACTGGAAACACCAAGATGCATTTGGCAGGTAAGTTAGCAGGGGGCCGCCTCTCGCCTACCTCCAGTCCAAGGTGTGGAGGTTGCATTACTTTTGAGGGTCACTCTCTGCCATAGGTTGGAGAGGCAGGCCCATGGGAAAAGGCGATTCTGGGCTCAACTTCCTATTCCTAGCTGAGGCACAACACCTCAGTCCTGCGGATCACGGCCAGGGGGTGGGGCCTGGAAGGAGGTGGGCTGCCTGTGCCCATTGAGTCACAAGATAGGCCCCCCCAGGTGCCTGTGGAGATGTGCACTTGCCCTGTGAGTATCTCTAGGTCCAAGGGAGCCTGACACTAAACAGTAGAGGTGCCCTAGATCATTCCCCATCTACCTCCCAGCATGCTTTGGCTGGGCTGCTGTGCACCTGCTGCTCCTGCTGGCCCCCCTGGCCCTGACCCTGGTCATGAGCCCTAGGAGGGACTCCAGGGAAGGAGAGCCTCGCCTGGACTGCACCCCGTGGGACCCCAATATCAAAGAGGTGGACATGCTAGAAGTGCTGAACTTCATCCTCAGTAACTACCAGAAGATGAGAGACCATGAGAACCCCACCCACACACTGGGGTGTGCAGGGTAGAGGTGGGGTATGTGTACACCTGCAAGCAGGTCGTAGCTGCGATGAACCCTTTCTTGGATGTGGAGATGGGTCAAACCAAATGCACCAAGTCTGAGCCCAATGAGGATAGCTGTCCTTTCCATGAGCTGCTGGACCTGCTAAGGGAAAAAGCTTTAGTCCTTCCATATATACGCTATCCCATGGCTGGGCAAGATGTCTGTGGAGAAGCCAGTCTGTATAGCTGCCAGTCTGTATAGAAGACTCCACCATAACAGGTCCCTTCTCATGGTCATCCCCCACCTCCCTTGTATGGCTGCTAAACTTTAGATGGGTGCCCTTGCCCTGGTGAGCCTCTGGTCTGCGGGCCAGCTCCAGAAGACAGAGAAGTGTTCTGGGGGCATTTCCCAACAGCTTAGTGTTTCTACTTCCTTTCTTTTCATTGCTTTCCAAATGCATCAGATGTAGTGCCCTGGTTCTGCTCTGTCTTAATCCATAAACACGAACATCAGCTAATCAATACACAGCAAGGCAAAAACACAACACCAAGATAGATAGCAGAAGAAACAGCTTCGTGTTTTATACATGGGACCTCACAGTTTCATTTTGCACTGGTCCTTAGAAATTATGTAGCTTGCCCTTGACTGCTTCAGTGACTTCCTAGCTGTCTCTTGACACCCTCCTTTGCCTACTTCCAACCTGTTCACATTGCAGACACACTGGATGCTCCAAACCAAAATCTGATTAAGTTTCCACCTCCCTCCAGTTAGGGCTGCTAATGGCTCCCCATTGGTCTCAAGGTCAAGTCTCTGAAGGCCTGTAGCAGATGCTGATCATGCTCCCCCTGTTTACTACACCTGAAAGCGGTTCCTCTGCCTGCAAACAGCTTCCTCTTCCCAGAAGGCACTCTATGGTTTCCAGGAGCACCCGTTGAAACAGTGGGAGTTGGGGATCCATGGTCTACCCTACTTTCCCCTTAGTGGGAGAAATCTGAGGTATGTTCTACGTGGTTTCTTTGAGGTCCCTGATTGGACTAAGCTCACAGCAGAAACCCACTCATCACTGCCCTCACATTGACTTTCCTCTCTTCACTCTCTATTTCTCCTCTCCCTCAAGGAGCTCTCTAGAATCACCTCCTAATTAAACTACTTGACCCCACTTGCCCTGAGCCTCATCCTTCACTGTGCTCCCTCTCACTGGCCATTTGAGTCATTCACCTTGTCCTGCTCCTTCCTACCAAGGCCTCGGTAGGGGGCTGGTCCTTCTTTCTGAAGTGCTTCCCACCCTGGTCTCCATCTCAACTCCCCATTCATAACTAACTCCTATACACTATTCAGATGAGCTGTAAAAACATCCACAGGGCAGCCTTTCCATGTTTGTAAATTTGTGTGCATTATTATGATAGTTTGATTAATATTTACCTACAGTAGACAACAAGCTCTTTGAAAGGAATGGCCACATGTCTTCTTCTTTTCCATTTTCTCTCCAAAACCATCACAAAGCCAGGCTCATTCCTGCTGTCCACTTAATATTTACTAAAAGCCAAATGAATTCAAAGGTATTTTAAAGTTGTTACGGAGGCTCCTCATAACAATAACTCAAGAACTCTGAGTCATGTAAGTATGTGTGTGACCTTGGGCAATTTCCTTGAACTCTCTGAGCATCTTCTACTGTGGAAATGGTGGGTGGTAATAGCCCATAGGTTTTAGGGATCTCTTAGGAGGTGAATGAGATATTGCCAGTGAAGTGCTTAGCAAGGTTTCTGATATGTGCACCATGGAAGGATGAGGAGGAGGTAGAAAACAAAACCTAAGAGAAAGGCAAAAATGAATGGAATCAGTATGTCTGGAAAAAAGAAAGATGAGAGATTCTGAAATGCCACACCAAGAATTAAGAAGGTACTCCAGAGTTGCCTGGGTGGCTTAGTCAGTTGGGCATACGACTTGGTTTCCACTTAGGTCATGATCTCAGGGTCAGAAGATGGAGCTCCAAATCCGTTTCCTTCCACATTGGGAGTCTGCTTGGAATTCTCTCTCTCTCTGCCCCTTCCTTGCTCATAGGTTTGTATGCTCTCTTTCTCTCTCTCAAGTAAATAATCTTTAAAGAAAAAAAAAAAAAAGGTAGTCCATAGGACATTATAAGGGACTCTTCTCCATCTTCACTCAATATAGGATATGAGAAAATTTTGACAAACATGTGCACATTAGACATGTTAGTTGTAAAGTAGAATTTCTATTAGGCATGCAAGTTAACTGCTGTCTCCCAGCATTTCTTTCTATTCTTAACTATCATTGGGATAATTTGGTCATGGTTAGTCTACACATTAATGTCTCTGTGTTGCAAGAGGTTTGTGGTGTGTCACTAGAAACTGAAATCCTTGTTTCAGAGTGATGTATTAATTTCTATTCAGGCATAGTCGGCCAAGGCACATCCTGTCTTTGCGTGTTTTCTTTGACATGTGCTCTCCAGATGAGCAATTAACATTTGAATGTGCATTTCAGTGCTTTTGAAAGATGAGGAAATCTAAGACAATGGAACATACTTATGACATGAATTCTCTGATAATTAAAAGTTAAGATGGGTGAACTTTTGCCTAGGACTTAATTTTTCTTTTTCTTTTCTTTTCTTTTTTTTTTTTTTTTTTTAGGGAGACTAACATGGGGCTTGAACTCACAAACCTGAGATCAAGACCTGAGTCAAGATCAAGAGTGGGATGCTTAGGGGCACTTTGGTGGCTCAGTCATTTAAGCATCTGCCTTTGGCTCAGGTCACGATCCCAGGGTCCTAGGATCAAGTCCTACATCAGGCTTCCTGCTCAATGGGGGGACCTGATTCTCCTTTTCCCTCTGGTGTTCCCCCTGCTTGTGTTCTCTTTCTGTGTCAAATTAATACAAAACAATTTCTTAAGGAAAAAAAAAAAAAAGAGTTAGTTGCTTGACCAACTGAGCCATCCAGGCACCCCCTCCTAGGACTTAATTTCTATAGCCTGTTTCACTTTTGCATATTTATTTAACGGTTTTCTACTTACTTAATATACATTGTATTTATTTTTGCATTTAAGTATTTAATATTCCTATCCGATTGTATGGGTACTTGTTCAGTCATTTAACAAATATTTATTAAGCTTCTTCTAGGTGGAAGGGGTAATGTAAGGAATCAGAAAAGAACTGGAGATGTTTCCAACTCTAGAAAGCCTCACTCTGACAGGAATGAAGTATCTAGAGCACAGAGAATTCCTCATGTGATTGGGTGATTTAGCACATGCTGTGCTCTGGGTGCCATTCTAGGCACTGATCACATAGTCTTGAATAAACAAGACAAAGGTTTTACTTTTTTGGAGCCTACAGTATATACTTCCAGTTTATAGGTAAATTTCATAAGTATGCCAAAGCACTACAGGTTTGGAAAGAAAAGAGTATATCTGTCCAGGAAATTTTTAAGGAGGAGATAGACCTTAGAGGAAAAAAAAAAAAAAAATGGACATGTGGTAGCTGAATAAAAGGCCCCAGGATTTACAGGGGGACAGAGAGCACAGAGGGGGTTAAATTCTGGTTCCCAATTCCTGTGTGTGTGTGTGTGTGTGTGTGTGTGGAGGGGGCCCCCCACCCCAACTAAGAAATCTCTGCAACACCAGATGAAGGTCATACAGTTCCACACAATTCTGACACTGTCTACCTGGAGACAGCATCAGATCCTACAGGTTAAGGGCACCATCCTACAAGCCTGTCTCCACTTCAGATGCCAATGTCAGGTTCATGTTGTTACTTGTACTTCTGAGCATCTGGCCATAAATCAGATGTTCCCCTGATCCCCTCCTGGGGTTCAATTAATTTGCTAGAGCAGCTCACAGAACTCAGAAACCTGTTCACTCACTAGATTACACATTGAATACAAAAGATATTAAAAGGCAAGAATCAACAGCCAGATGAAGAGATACATGGGGAAAAGAGCTTCTGTCCTCAAGGCGTTTGGAGCTTGGCACGGTGGCAAGTAGAAGTGTTCTCCTTCACTAGCCTGAAGTTTCTCTGAACCTCATCCTTCTGGGCTTCAATAGAGGCTTCATTATATGGGCATGAATAATTCAATCATTGGCCATTGGTTATTGATTCAAACTCCAGTCCCTCTCCTCTCCTGGAGGTCGGGGTGGGACTGAAAGTTCAAACCTTCTAGTCACAAGGTCAGTTCTGACTGGCCCCATCCTTAGGGGTTTTACAAAAGTCACTCCATTAACATAACAAAAATACCTTAATCACTCTCTTCACATGGAAAATTCTGAGGGTTTTAGGAGCTCTATGCCAGAAATGGGTAAAGGACCAAAAGTATATTTCTTACTATAAATCACAACGTCACAGGGTCTTGAGAGTTTGAACTCATGAGCAATGTTTAGGGGATTGCAAGTTATCCATTGAAGAGTTGGCTTTGAAAAAAGAAATGGGGAGAAAGTTGTAGAACTTTCTCTATAGAGCTATTCAGGGCTTCTCAACCTCAGCACTATTGACACACTGGGCTGGATAACTATTTGTTGTAGGAGGCTGGTCCTGGGCTTTGTAGGATGTTCAGCACCATCCCTGACCTCTATTCATTAGATAACAGAAGAAGGGGAAGAAAACTTTTCCCTTCATCCCTTCTAGTTTCTTTGGCTGGTCTAATAATTAAATTGACAGAAAACAGGTTAGCAGGAAAAAAACAAATTTAATTACATACATACAGGAGCCTCCCTGAGCTAAGAAGGAGGAGGTAAGGATCTGGGACTTCAGAATGGGGGAAGACAGTCTATAGGAAGATGAGCAGAACAAGTATTTGGTGATCAAATGTTTGCCATGCCAGCAGAAGTAGTTTATCTTATGTTTTAAAAAACAAATAAACAAAAAAAAACAAAAAAAATTTCTGTTTCTGATACATGCTCCCTATGTAAATTCTTTTAGGCAGTTAAGGGTGAGGTAAAAAAGCTTTTCTTGAGTCTGTTGGGCCTTAATTGTCTTCAGTGAAAATAACACATGTGCTGTAGTGGTGCCTTCTGGGAAGGCCTACCCTGAACCTCATCAGAAGCATGTCTCCTGTTGTGACAAACAAGAAGGTCTCCAGACAGGGCCAAATGTCCCCCAGAGGACACAGTGGCCCCTCTTGAGGACCACCACAATAGAGAAAAGCCAGATTGTGGGAACCCTTACCCACCAAAGTAAAAAGTATTGATTTTAATTGGACGTAAAGGGCCCATCAGTATCAACTATGGTATTGTGCTGCTTGGTTTGTGTGCCATATGGAATTTGAAGATCTCGAGAGCATGATAGGGAGGTTATTGAAGGACAGTTGGTAATCAGAGATTAGCCAGGTCATGGGAGGAAGAGGGAAAAAGAAAGAAGATGGCAGAAATGATATTATTCACCTACTTTTCCTGGTTGTTTACAAGTCTTTTCCAACTATGTGTATTTTAGTCTTCTGATTGTTGAAGCACTAATGGCTGAAATTTGCTCTTTGAGGGAAGATAGTACTCAGTGTTATAAAAGTAACTTAAATCATTTCTATGTTATAGGTGAAATACATTTTTTAAGGGACATTTCTGCCTTGGAGAGGTGAGGGATGGAAAATTGTGCAATTACATGGGTTGTTTTGAGACCATGGGAAATTGGAGGGCAAGAGACGTTGTCCCCCTCAAGGGCTCCCTGGTGGTATTTCCAGACTGGCAAAAGTTGAAAAGATGTGCTTAGAAGAGCTTTCCAACTATAAATTCAGCCATATTTATAGGAAACTTGAGAAGAGCAACTCTGTATTCATCCTGTAGTATGAGGGGTGTGTTCATGTGTGTTCATGTGTTCATATACGTTCACTGCCTTATGCTGTTAAGATCTGAACTTACTCTGTGCCCTGGCATGGTTCTCTGTTTCAGAGTGGTCATAAGCAGGAAATATGGAAACCTGGTGGTTTCTAAGCCCAGAACCTTTGCTGATACACTGTGGGATGTTGGGCAAACCATTTAACCTCCTTATGCCCCTGCTCTAGGTCACTGAGAATGAGGAAGCAAGATTCCATAAGACATTTAACTTTCAAAATAGGTTGTGGTCAAAGTGATCGAGTGTCCTGGTTAATTGGCTCTCCCTTGGTGAATCTCCCATTTCTCGGTTGTGATAACATTTTGGAATGTGGTGGAGTCAACAGCCACTCAGCCTGTCTGTGGTTTTACTGCAAGACTAATCTTGAGCCTGGATACATGGGTCCAGATTATAGCCTCAGTGAGCCCTCTCAAATCATTCCTGACGCTCTGCTGGTGGGTTGCAAGGTACAAGATGCCAGGGGGAAAAAAGAGACCACCTGAAGAATGTAGTGGTCAGAGCCAGCTTTTAAGAAATAATTTTGTCGCCCGGCTTAGACAATTATCTTTGGGCTTAAAAACAACTTGATTTGCCCTGGGTGTTATATGCAATTAATGAATCATTGAATACTACATTGAATACTACTAATGTATATTACTAATGTATAATGAATACTACTAATGATGTACTATACAGTGGCTAATTGAAATAATAAAAAAAAGTTATAATTAAAAATTAAACTCAAGGGTCAAAAACTCTAGTAACATTTAAAAAAAAAACCTTGATTTGTCTTATAGTTTTTTTTTTTTTTTAGTTTAGCTTAATATATATTAAGTGTCTCCTAAATGCCAGGATGCCAGGAACTGGGCAATAAGCAGAAAACAGACTGCGTGTGAACGTGTGAAGTTCTTATTGTCATGCAAGTCATATTCCAGTGGGAGGAGACAGGCCATAAACAAACATATGTTTGTGTTTAGTTTTTTGTTTATTTGTTTTGTGATGATAGATGATGAAAATATAATTATGATAGAGGAGAAAGGATGATGGGAAGGTTTTAATCTTTTAGATAAGTTGATCGGAGGAGACATTTCTGAAAAGATGGTATTTGGGCAATGACCTGAAGGCAGGAGAAAAAGGACTGTCACAGCTGAGTGTGGAAGAGCAGCCTGGTCAGAGGGAGCAAGACTGAGAAAGAAGTCTGGCGTGTGTGCAGAGCACAGAAGAGCCTTTGCTGGAAGCTCAGACTATGGCTATGAACAGGCTACAGAATTCCCATGGTGTTGGGATACAAGCAAGGGTGCTTAGCTATTTTGTGTCCCTTTCTGCTTTTTTTCTATCTCCTCAGAAATGTGCAAAAAAACAAAAACAAAAACAAAACAAAACAAAAAAACAAAACCCTGTTGCCCTAATAGTTTACTGGGCAAAGCTGCGCTGTGGTTCAAGGCAGAACAACCAACTCAAACGGAGAAATTCAGAGAAAACTCTGAATGATAGAGCTTTGTACCTACTAGAATGGGAGGCAATACAAATGGACTGGGGTTGGAGAACTGGACGAGTGGAAGAGATTGGAGAGTTGTGGTCACCCTCTGTGAATATCAGTGCCAGGATGCTGTAAGCCTTGGGAGGGTCCTCTTGGCCCTGGGGAGTACAGAGAAGGATAGCAATAAGTAACTTGTAGTTCCAGGTCCATGACGTTTAATTTCCTTTTAGACAGGGACCATGTCTTCACTTACTGGCACCTCTGATGACATAGAGCACAGTAAGAGCACAGTCCTAAGCAAATCATCAGCCTACAATGGATATGTTGTAATTGCAGCTCATGGAGCTGGGAGAATCTTGGGGAATGCTTCAGGTCCTGGCTTTTGCTTATTAAAGTATGAGTTCATTAGAGGTCACTATGAAAAACATCTTTTAAACTTATCTCAGGATAGAGTCAGTAGTCATAAACCAATCATTTCCCATAAACTGGAGAGTAAGGGATATTGTCCTGAAGGAAATTTGTTACCAAGGCTGTAGAGGTCACAGGATTCTAGTCTCACATTAACAATGACTTTTCGATGACCACATCCATAAAACATTTGCATACTTGCCAAAATTGGGAAACACATTGGTGAACATGGTTTGCTCCTGTATTCATAGAGCCTGTGAGATCTGCCAGTCTAGTGGAATATTCCAGCTGCCATTCTTGGGAGATGACTATCTCGTATTTTACGTTTATCTATCTTTTTTGGAGAATCTTAAGTGAAGGACATGCCACAAAATCACCTGGAAAAAGTCGAAAGAGATGCTAGTTTCTCTTTATTTTTCCTAATTCTTCTTGCAATCATTACATCACCATCATCATTATTATTACTGCTATTTTTATTTTTTTAATTATTTATAGTTACCTTTGGTTATTTTCTTTCCAGTTATGTTACTGAGTACCCTTTGCCATAGGGTAAGTTAATGAAATGTCAGTTTTGTTTCCAAGGAGCCTAGTGATTCAAATTTCAGTGATAGGAAAGATAGATAATCCATTACAGTTATACAGATACTACAGTATCTGCAAAATAGCATTGCACTTGTTTGCTATTATCAGGAATCTCTTACTTGTTTTGTGATCTTGGGTACATTATTTAGCATCTCTGAACCTCATTTTCATCATATGTAAACTGGGGAAAATAATAGTAATTCTATCAGATATTGTTCTTAAAATTGCTTGAGATGACTGATATATGCCTACTTTCAAGTCTTTTAAGTCTTGTAAGCTGGAGGCTTTAGCTATGATGATAAATAGAACTGGAAAAAACTGTAGCAACTGTCAGATACAGTTTTCCTACATCAGTAAGCACACAGCTTAACTTTATATAAATTCAAAGAGCTCCTAGGTAGATTAAGATCTTCAGAAATAGGCTTGGTCTCCACATGCTTTTGCCAGTGTAGGTTAAGCACTTTAAACAACTTTTTTCCCTTTTAAGTACTCCTCGCTTCTGATATCCTGGTTACACAGACTTCCCTTAGCATTCTCACTCCCATTTGATTTTTTAAAAGTCAGCATAAGTGGGTATGATCTATACAACTGTGATCAGTCATATGGGAGATTTCACTCAACTCTGAGATTCTATGAGCCATAGCCTTTATGCTTTATGGGTTGGTATATGACTGTTAGCAATTATTGTAACCATTTTATAGAAGAGCACACTGACATCCAAAGGTAAAGTAACTTCTCATCACAAGTTCACACATTTTATAAGCAGTATCTACACTCAGGTTGACTTGATGGCAATATTAATTTCCTGAAATACTACACTCTGTTGTCCATATCAAAAAAAACTGTAACCCCTCAGAAATTCTCAAGCAATAACTTTTATTTTATTTTAAAATAATGGATAGAGTACCAAGTCATAAAACAATGGAGATTTAAAATAAAGCAATGTATGTTTTCTAGAATATCTGGGGGGGGTATGGATATGGAGTTGGATTTAGATAAATTGAATAATATCAATGTTTCATAGCTACTGTTGTCTTTTATGACTTTATGTACAATTTGACAACCAAAAGTCACAAGCTAGATGACTAAGCAGTTCAGCTTAGCATTGTCACTTAATTAAATTACAATAAATTTAATTGCATTAAGATACATATGATTTCTGTTGTGTTTGCTTGGTAATTGACTATACTTCCATGGACATATGGTTACATTTAGAATTAAAATGACGACTTTCACTGTGGATTTTATAGGACAAATAAAACTTGTCATCTCCCATTGTTTACTTTCCTAGTATTAAGAATTGGTCTCATTATGAACAGTTTTTTCTGGTGCTGTGTTCTTTTTCATTATTACCATCATTACCATGCATATAATCACACTCAGACAGACCCTAGATCTTACTCTCCAGTAAGGTTCTTTTGTTCTTGATCTTGAATGCCCTCTGTGCAGTTCTGGGATTTTCTGTACCCCAACCTAATGCTTCAAGCTTTCTGGCCTTCTACCCTGTTGGAACATCTCCAATATTAGGATGCAGGCCTTATTTCAAATCTCTTTCATTCTTTTCAGATTATGGGTCAGTCCATGGATCTTGTTCAGAAAAATAGAGGCACATTGCCACATTGCATTTAGTCCCAAAGAACAGGGTGACCAAGATCCTCTAGAAACTAAGGTTGCCTCAGGGCTAAGGTTAGGAGCAAAGCCACTCATGCTTCCTTTTGAGGGAAAAAGGTTGTCTGTATTGTACTGGTGTCGGGAAGGGGAGAGGGCTGAGTCAGAGTGTGCCCTGGACTCTGACTCTGGGCAGGTGGGGCAGGAAGATGTGAATAGACCAGATACCTTCTTGCCCCTTTTGCATAAGTGCTCTCCCCACCACCCATTCTATTTCAACACCAGAGCACAATGGATTGGGTAATTTCCTACATCAAAAGTTTAGGTTAAAGATGAATTTAGGCATAATGGAGTGTGAGAGGTATGAAGACTTCCTTGATTTCCTCCAAACCCTCCTGCCAAAGATCTTCCCATCTGTTCTCGATTGCCTGAAATCCTTTAACATATGTCTTTAATTACACAATGAGATTAAAGGTTTGCAGTTGCAAATATGGTAAATGATGAATCCTTTGTTAAATTCAAGGAAGGGGTTAGAAAGGGAATTTTAGAAATATAGAAAAAAATGCCTGACCTTCACAATTTTCCTAGGACCAACCCTACCTATTTTTATCCTGGCGAGAACCTTTGTGTAACAAAGTTTTTGTAACAAGTTTTTTGTTACAGTTTTGTTTTGTTAAAGTTTTTTTTTTTTTTTCTCAGAATGATTCTGAACCTCTAATCACAAGTCATCACTGTCTATTTTAATGGTGTTTTCCACACAGTGACTTATGTTGTCATCAGTGAATAAGTCTGACACATTGGACTATACCCAGATTCTTTTTAAAAGTCCTTGTTGGAGGATTTATGTGACCTCTGGTAGGTGACAGTGATATTCAATGCAACAGCTAAGTAAATCTAGTAATGAAGCAATTTGGGATATCATCTAAAAAATTGAGACAAAAATGAAAGGGATCTTAGTCATCAAGGGAAAAGAGGAGCGTTGTCTTGAATTTTATGAGCTGCATATTTTGGATCGAAATTCACATTTTATTTATTTGAGTGTTCATACAGTCAGCAAATATGCACTCCAAAGAAATCTATAGATTCAGTGCAATTCCTATCAGAATACCAAAGACATTTTCTAGATGCCTAGAATTAGACAAGTAATCTTAAACATTTTATGGAACCCCAAAGACCCTGAATAGCCAAAGCAATCTCAAGAAACAACATAGGTGAAGGTATAATGCTCCTAGATTTTAAATAATACTACAAAGCTGTAGTGATCAAATCAGTATGGTACTTCCACAATGACAGACACACAGAGCAGTGGAACAGAACAGAGGGCTAGATAAAACCATGCCTATATAGTCAATTAGTGAATGATGGAGGCAAGATTATACACTGGGCAAAAGAGTCCCTTTAATTAATGGTGTTGGGAAAACTGGACAACCATATGCAAAAGAATGAGACTGGACCTGTTTTTTATACCATATACAAAAATAAACTCAAAATAGATTGAAGACTTCAGTGGAAGACCTGAAACTATAAAACTTCCAGAAGAAAACGTAGGCAGTAAACTCTTTGATATCAGTCTTAGTGGTATTTTTTTCTTTTTAATCCATCTCCTCAGGAAAGGACAACAAAAGCAAAAACCAAAACAAAACTGGAACTACCTCGGACTAAAAGCTTTTGTAGGCTGAAAGAAACCATCATCAAAATGAAAAACAACCTATTGAATGGGTGAAATATTTGCAAGTGATATATCTGATAAGGGATTGATATTAGAAATACATCAAAATTCCTATAATTTAATATAAAAGATAAACAATTTGACTGAGAAATGGGAAGAGGTCCTAAATAGACATTTTTTTTTTCTCCAAAGAAGACATATAGATGGCCAACCAGCATGTGAGAAGACACTCAATACCACTTCCCATCAGGGAAATGCAAATCAATATCACAATGAGATATCATCTCATACCTGTCAGAATGGCTGTCTTCAAAATGACAAGAAATAATAAGTGTGGGGGAAGATATGGAGAAAAGGGAGCCCTTGTGCACTGTTTGTTGGTAGGAATATGAAATGACACAACCACTGTGGAAAATATTATGGAGGGTCCTCAAAAAATGAAAAGTAGAACTACCATTTGACCCAAGAATTTCACTTCTAGGTGTTCATTAGAAGAAAACGAAAACACTAATTTTAAAAGACATACATACTTCTCTGTTTATCACAGCCCATTATTCATAATAGCCAAGAAACGGAAGCAACCTAGTTATCTATTGATAGATGAATAGGTTAACACAGATGTGATATATATATAAAGAATGAAATCTTGCCATCTGTGACAACATGGATGGACCTGGACAGTATTATGCCCAGCGAAAAGTCAGGCACAGAAAGACAATACCATATGATTTCACTTATATATGGAATCTAAAAAACAAATGAATAAACAAGACAGAAACACTCTCAGGTACCGAGAACAGACTTATGGTTGCCAGAGAGGAGAGAGTAGAGAAATGCATAAAATAAGTGAAGAAGATTAAGAGGTATAAACTTCCAGTTATAAAATAAATAAGACATGAGGATGAAAAGTATGGCATAGGGAATATAGTCAGTAACATTGTAACCACTTTGTAAGGTGACAAACTGGCAGCTAGACTTTTTGTGATGAACATTTCCTAATGTAGCTAAATATTGTCACTATGTTATACACTGGAAACTAATACAGTATTGTATGTCAATTACACCCAATAAAACAAAAATACTCTGCATCTGTTATGTCCTAGAAGCTGTACTCAGTGCTGGATTTACAGAGGTGAACAAGAAAGATGTAATTCCCCTTTGTACAGAGTGTAGTCTGGTGGCTGGAAATGGAATCAAAAGTCTCCATGATATAAGCCTTCTTATTCTATAGATTGGAAAATGGAAGCACCAAGAGATGAAGGAAATTGCCCTTTATTACAGGTATGGCAGAGCAAGAACTATAACTTGACTTTTGCAACTCTTAGCCCTATTCTCTGATTAAACTAACCAAGTGAGTTAGCATAGGCCCCCAGGCATTGTTGCAAGGATCCACTGGACAGTTCCCAGGGGCTTGAAAAGAGTCCTGCCCTCCCTTAAGTTTCATGAATGCCCCAAGAGTGACTTAAATGTTGGGGCAAATTTTGTTTGTGACATTGAACATGTTGGGGTGTGATGAAGAAGCCGAGCCATGAATCATTATTCGCTTTGGGAGAAAGTTGTCTTTTCTCCCTCCTACCCCACCCTTCTCCCAGGCCCTCAGTGCATTTCTGGGCCTGCCTGAGCAGAGGAATTTGGCCGACTACTGGATTGTTATTAAAATGATAATTAAAGAGGTAAGAGGAAGGGAGCCTGTCCCAATACCATTCAGAAGAGTCAGCACTTTCGCTGGATAATGAATTCTTTATACCCTGGGTTATTACCCAACTAAAGGGAACCTGCACCGCAGTTGTGTCTGCATTGAATTGAAGGACTGACTTTTTCCTTATAACACTATACCTTAGAGCAGGAAGGTAGGTAATGGCCTTGAATCATCATCCTATAATCATATTGTATCTGCTGCTGTTCTTTGCAAGGTTTCCGCAGAAAATTTTTAACCTTCTTTTTAGGTTGGGAAATATAGTTTAAAGACCTTATTGAGAGATTTTAGATTTACTTCATATAGCACTGGGAATGCATTTTAGTATGGAGGGTTGGGGGTTGTTTCCAAAGGCCACCCAAAGTCACCAGAAAGAAGGGTTCTTACTAGGGTCTCCCCAGCATATTTCATGAGGGGCCTTTCCCTGTGCATGCATCCCACTCCTATGGGTGAGCCCCGGGTCCCTGTCATTCCCGGCACTGTCATTTTCCTCCTTGCTCTCCCAGTCAAAGAAGCAAGTCCAAATGAGTTTCCCAAACTCATCCGAGTTCTCTCTTTCAGGGATTTCCTATTATTAATGCATGGAACTCCTCTTCCGTAGAACCAAACTTGAGAAACAACAACAAATAGACATGAAGCTGGCTGAATGTGCTGGTGTTGCAGGACTAGCCGCTCCACAGCCCTGTTCATCAAAATGAAATGTATAATTCATAAGATTCTGCCCTTTCTTGTTTATTGTCGGTCCACCCCAGAGTTGGCACAGAGCTCACCACTGAACAGAGGTGTTGGGTCTTTCCCTTTTAGTTCTATGGAGGCAGAAACAATGGTGAGCCCACTGGCCCGAGTGCAGTGTCCATTTCTGCCCCAGTGCCCTTGACCCAGGGAGGATGTCCCTCTCATAGCAAGGCTTCCTCACGTCCGTGCCTTCACCCATGCCTCATTTCCCATCAGCAAGTGGGGGGAGAGCAGGCAAAAAGATAGTCACTCCATTAGTCATGCTGGGAAACTTATCTGTTTCAGGAATTGGTTCCTTTCCAGCAGGGTGGCAGATACGTGGACCAGCTTGCAGACTGAAGCATTTCCAGTACTATCACTAATACTCAACGTGTGCTATTTCCAGCTCGTCATTTGTCCACTGGCTTGCGAAACTACCATACAAGAGAGCAAAAACATTTCGGCTCCCTTAGGCCATTTCCTCCTGACATTCTTTGCTGATTACCTCTGAAGCAGTGGTGATCACTTCTTTGCAGGGTGAACACATCGGCTGAGGGCGCTTTGTCTGTCCAGAAGCAGGCCAGCCCTGGCTGGTCCCAGCGACATGCCCGAGGGTGAAGTTCTGGGATACAGGATCTTGGCCTGGCTCCCAGGTCTGCTTAACAAAGTGCATTTGGGAGACCTGAGGATTGGGAGGTGTTATAATGGTGTGAACTGGTAGAATTATAAATATTTAAGTCCATCCCCCAGTCTCTGGCAGGACTGAATCTAAGCCAATCCAGACTGGTGAGAAACAGGGATATTACTGAAGGTCTACTGAAAAGGAGATTCTAGGGGTGCTTGTGTGGCTTAGTTGGTTGGGTGTCCGATTCTTGATTTCAGCTCGGGTCTTGATCTCAGGGTTGAGAGCTGAAGTCCTGCATTTATTTTTTCTAAAGAAAAAAAAAAAAAAGAAAAAAAGAAAAGGAAATTCTATAGTCACCTTCCTCATGTTTTGGTAGCTTCATATTTCAATGTTTCCTGGTGATGAAAATCTAAGGTTTGCCTTTCTTTAAGGCCCACTGAATTAATCCTGTATATTTCAGTGATATAGTATATATATCCTATATATACATAATTGAATATCTAATATATCATTACCTACTAGTAATACCATATATAGTATAGGTGTCATACATATGATGTATCTATCTCTTACATATGATGTATATGATGATTACCAATAGGTGCCGTGATGTGTGTCTTTGTGTGTGTTGGGGGAGTATGAAAATGTGTAACAGTCTGCATCCAAGGGGAATTTAATCTATTTAAAAATATAAGACATATGCAGGATTACATATGATAAGAACCATGTGAGTCTGGATCATGAACAGGTGTTATTATGAAAAGCATTAGGAAGGAGGTACATCTTCATCTGGGCATTAAAATACTACCACTGCCACTACTACTTTTTAACATGTATTGAACATTTACCAAATTCCTGGTATGGTTTTGAATGCCTTTACTTTCTCTGCTGAGTGCTTTTTACATGTTTACTCATCACATTAACACTATAAGACTAACAGAGGAGGAAACAGGCATAAAGGGTTTAAGAAACCTGCCCAAAGGGGCACCTGGGTGGCTCAGTCAGTTAAGCATCTGCCTTTGGTTCAGGTCATGATGCCAGGGTCCTGGGATTGAGCCCCACATCGGGCTCCCTGCTTGGTGGGAAGCCTGCTTCCCCCTCTCCCTTTCCCCCCTGCTTGTCTTCTTGCTCTCGCTGTCTCTCTCTCTGTCAAGTAAATGAATAAAATCTTTTAAAAAAAGAAGAAAAAACTTGCCCAGAGTCACAGAGCTCATAAGTGGTGGAGCTGAATTTAAATCAAAGACAGATGGCAAAGCCCCTGGTCCTGTGGCCAAGTGTGCTGCTTCTGACAGAAGGATTTCAATACACGTAGGGAAGGACAGAGGCAGTCCTGATAGGAGATCCAGGTCAGCAAAGGAGTGGTGGCAGTAAGTTTAAATGGGAAAGGCCTGGCTGGTGGGTGCTTGGTGCAACGCTGGAAGAGAGGAAGTACTTGATAAATGTTTGTTGAATTATGGGTTGAATGCTTAGAAAGAAAAAATGTCGGAGAGGTAGACCATTATCAGATTGTGTAGGGTTTTGAATTACAGTCTAGGTAGTGTAAACTTAGTACAGTGCATAATATCTTCTCTAGAATGCTTGCATTTCTAGAGAGGACGGCTTACTAGTTCATAAACATGTGATTCTCACCTGTATTTTCTCTTCTTCACTGTTTTATATAAAATTGCTAGGGAAAAAGAAAAGTTGAAATGATACTAATGAAGCCTGTTACAAAATCATGCTCTCTGAGTTTTGTTGAGTCTTACTGTAGAAGTTAGGCGCTGGTAACACTCGACAGGTTGGTCTTTGCTTGTAACACTTGTATTCCCTTCTGAAAACATGTGAAAAGGAGTTTCTTTGGGAAGCCCTGTTATTTATGATGTGAGCCCACCCGCCCTGGCCAGAGATGACGGAACTTCTGGGGGCACTGTGACATGAGAACCTATTCTCTTTGGAAATACCAAGGGTGCGAAGTGTTTGACAGGAGGGGCAGGAACTGAGAGGTCATGCCCGAGAGAAGAGCCAAGGAGGACACGCCAAACTGCATATTTACTAGCAGGATGAAGGCAGCAGGGAGAAGAATTAAGCAGAAAGCATGAAGTAGAGAGAGAGACTATTTTATGTATGTCCTGAGCCCCAGTCTTTCTGATTTCAAATTCAGTTCTGAATACTTCCTGAGATTCTTGAAAAAAAAAACAAAACAAAAAAAAAACCCCAAAACCTAAAAAATCCTGCTATACTCCTTGTGAGTATTCCCTGTTCTTGGCTTCTCAGCTGCATTTAATGTAATTGCTCCTGCACTCCCTTGTGAAACTCTTTCCGTGGAAGTGCCCTACTCAGTCCTTCCTCCTTCCCCCACTGCCTTCTCTTCTTAAGTTCTTCTTCCTCTAGGCCCAAGGCTTGTTGGTGTCGTTTTTATCTGTCTTCAGTCTTTGCATTTAGATCACTTTGCAGATGGTACCCCAAAATAAGGAACGCAATCTGGCATCTGTCCTGAGTTCTCAAGAAGCTCCTATTTTCAACGGTTTGCCCCATACCTCTAATGGATAGCACTTACCTAATTCAAGAAGGCTCCGTGCAGTCCCATGGTCATCTTGATTGGAGCATCTGGTTTTCCTCCTGTGACTTTGGAATGGGTCTGATTCCCTATCTAGAACAAGATACAGCTTGCAAGTGCTTCTGCAGAATTGTTTATGTCAAGTTCACTGGATTTCCGTGGCACACTTAGCTCAGTGGAGGAGAATGAGAGTCTTAAGATACCCACGTTGGGGACGCCTGGATGGCTCAGGGGGTTAAAACCTCTGCCTTCATCTCAGGTCATGATCCCAGGGTCCTGGGATCGAGCCCCACCTCGGGCTCTCTGCTCAGCGGGGAGCCTGCTTCCCCACCCCGCCTCTGCCTGCCTCTCTGCCTACTTGTGATCTCTGTCAAATAAATACATAAAATCTCAAAAAAAAAAAAAAAAGATACCCAGGTGTGGCTTAGCTTTTCCTCTGCCAGATCATTTAGTTAGTGAAATTCTCTTCAATACCTGGTCATACCAGGCCAGTGCTGCTGTTAAAGACAAGTAAGTCACAGGTGTTACACTCATGGAATTATGACTACACTACCAAACTGCTTTTAAATTCCAATCAGGATAGCATTTTGTAATTTTTAGCATGAGCTATAGACTAGTGGGTTTAGATATCTATTAATACTCTTCACATGGTAAGATCAACTTTATGGAGAGGTTAAACAGGGAACCCCCATGATGGAGAGAGGGGTTTGTCATTGATGAAAGACCCTTTCCCCAAAAGTGTTTCCTTTCATTCCTCGAGTTCCCACAATATTTCAATATTTTTCACTTTCTGTTTCAGGCAAAGAAAGATAATTAACTCTACAGATTTTTTTTTTTTTTTTGAGTAGCAAATTCATTAAACATACTAAAATGACTGCTCAAACCACTGCATCGGTTTAATTTCACTGTGAAGCTCTAGCACTTTCCTTATTGAGTTTGGAAAAGTTTTCTTCTTTTTTCTTCCTATTGTGTTCCTACATCCTATTGTATTCCTACAATATTGTATTCCTATATCCCTTAGGCCCCTATTTTCTTCTCTTTGGTTTTAATTTTGTTTGACTTTTGAGGATGGGAGGGGCAGAGGGAGAGGGAGAGAGAATCCTCAAGCAGACTGTCTCCCCAGCATGGAGCCCAACATGGGGCTTGATCTCACGATCCTGAGATCATGACCTAAGCCAAAATCAAGAGTAGTATGCTTTAACTGACTGAGCCACCCAGGCGTCCCTAGGCTGGCATGATTTCTGCTATGTAAGGGTACAAATGTTAGAGGTAGTGGGTGGGGAGCTTCCTGAACTCTCAGTGGAAGGGGAGAGCATGTGGACTCTGTTGCAGAGACATGTGAACTGTGGAAATCTGCTAACGGTGAAGTAGGTGCCAAATAGGGTGCTGAGAACAGGTGAGGGTGAATGGGTTGGCAACAATGTCAAGGGATCAACAATGGCTGGAGAAAGTGGAATTTGTGGTCCAGTCATTTCTGGTACAAACAGGTAAACAGGTCGTTAGATGGTGTGTGTGCATGTGTGTGTGTGGGTTTGAGAGAGAAAGAGAGAGAAAGAGAAAGAGAAGATAGCTAATAGAAAAGGCATGAGATGTCTGGTCACAGCTCATCCCTTTCTCCTAGCCCCAAACAATGAGTGTAATGATGGGAATTTCAAGCCAGAAAAGAGGGGAACCCGTTGACTTGCCCTGCGGGGTGGGAGGTGATTTTAGAGTGCTTGCAGCATTGCAGCTCCCTCAAAGTACTCTTGAAGCCCTCTGAATGTTCTCTTGGTTGAAAATGATGAGGATCATGTTGGACCATCTCAAATGTCTTGGGTGTAACCCCAGCTAGCCCTCTAAGACATTGCCCAAGGCCAGTACATTGGAGTACTACCAGCAGAATAGCAGCTGCCATATCGCAGGCCAGCTCCATGGCGTACCCTAGACTCTTTTGCTTACATGACTTCCCTTTGATCCTCTCAATTAGCACTTGAAGTCTTATGACTCTGATTTATGGATGAGGAAACTAAGGCTCAGAGTGATTCAGTAACCTGCTCAAGATCTAACATCAGGGAGTTTGGATATAATGCATTTCTATTATACAATGTCTTGGTTCTTTCTTGACCTATGATTTCACTTAAGTGAATGAATTTCTGGTAAGATTCTCTATTGGGTCCTCATGAGAAAAGGCACAGTGCTGCAAGGTCTTAGAGTTGATCTCTCAAATATGACGCAGAACACAGCCTCATGGCCCCAGCCCTCCTTGCCTGCTAGCTCACTGCAGCTGGTTCTGTGATGCAATGTCCATCTTCCTACTCTCCTCATACCTTGGTGATATCAGCAGCAGGGCAGCGGAACATCTTGAAGGGCAGGTGTTCCACTGCCCTGCAAAGGCCACTAGGGAGGCTGCTGTCTTCTCTATGACAGCATAAATGGCAGGGGAGAAAGCTAGGAGCTGCCTCAGCCTGGGGAATCATGATGTTAAATATCAAAAGAACAATTTCATTAGATTTGTTGGTTTGGTTACTCTTTGGTTCCTGGCTAACTTTTTACCCCAGATAAAGAACTTCTCTATTTTGGGCACCTGAGTAGCTCAGAAGACTAAACATCTGCCTTCGGCTCAGGTCATGATCCCAGGGTCCTGGGATTGAGTTCCAAATCAGGATC
This sequence comes from Mustela nigripes, assembly GCF_022355385.1. Classification (NCBI taxonomy): domain Eukaryota; kingdom Metazoa; phylum Chordata; class Mammalia; order Carnivora; family Mustelidae; genus Mustela; species Mustela nigripes. The sequence goes on along the minus strand of NC_081569.1, from coordinate 58,406,991 downwards.
CCTGCTCAGCAGGGAGCCTGCTTCTCCCTCTCCCAACTCCCCTGCTTGTGCTTTCTCTCTCTTTCTCAAGTAAATAAAATCTTAAAAAAAAAGAGAATTCATCTTTTTCTACAGAGCTTTCATATATGTCAAGTTTCTGAATTACACACTTAACTGAAAATGGGAGATTATCAGCTTAGATAAAATAGCAAAAATCAAGCTGTTTAAATTCCTGGTGTTGCTGTTTATTCTAGTATGACAGATTTTACTTCCCTTTGGGCTGTACATCTGGAAAATCTTCCTTAATATACAATAAGAGGAGTACCAAAAACAATGGTAAAATCCCTCTGATCCATCCTTCCTCATCTGCATCCATGGTTAGTTCTCACACCCAAACCCTGAGGCTGTCCCTCCACAGACACTGCCCTTGACCTCTGTTCTTCAGCCCTGTAGCCTTCTCCTGAGTGTCCCCATGGCACTTTATATTGAGACAAATGATCTATTGATAATCCATCTCCTCAGTGCATTCTAAACTTTGTGTCGGGTAGGGGCTCGCTGCCAATAGAATTTCACTCACGTGGTCTAACTGAAGAAATCTTAGTGAGGAGACTATGCAGAATAGTTGAAAGCAGGTTTAAAGAAATTTGGGGTACCCAGGCACTAGCAAACCTGAGAAGCTATTGGCTTATCTGGGCTGAGGGGAGCAAGGGGAGAAATCGTGTTCCTGAAATTCAGGGCTGGCTGGAGCCATAGAAGATGGCTGCCAGGCAGGAGCTATAATAGTGAAGAAAAGTGATCATAGCCATCCCTCACAGAGGAAGTAAGGAGGGAGCACGAGGAGAAATACAACCTTTCTCTTGTCCTTTCTAACTTCCCACAAGGGTGAGCATAACGGACAACCAGGGTCAAGGGCGCCCAGCCATGCCGTGGGAGTTGTACTCCTGGAGTACAGAGTAGGGCAGAAAAGGGACAGGGAGTATGAGGGAGTAGCAAATGGAGAAAAACCAGCATAATATCTAATTACTCTTTGGATTCCCGATGGATTGTGTAGTGTCCAGCACTAAGTAGAAAGTTAACAGATTAAAAAATACTTTTTAAGATTATATTTATTTATTTTAAAGAGAGAGGGAGAGAAGAGCAGAGGAAGAGGGACAAGCAGACTCCACCCGAAGTGTGGAGCCTGACTTGGGGCTCGATCCCATGACCCTGAGATTGTGACCTACGCTGAAATCAAGAGTCGGATGCTCCACTGACTGGGACACTCAGGTGCCCAATAGGAGTTTTTGGAGTGGAACAGAACTGGAAGACATCTCAGAGTTCAGGGGTTCAGATCCTTGGCTTTATTGCTGAAGATACTGGAATTGAGAGATGTGGAGGTGACTGACTCCAGACCCCGTTAACAGCTAGTGGCTAAATGAGGATCCTGGGCAAAGCATCTGGGCCCCATGGCGAGCACTTCCTCCACACCACTGCCATCTGTGGGAAGGCGCAGCTGATCTCCTCTCCACTCATTCTTCAGCTCTCATCATATCCATCCCAGTCTTTTCAGTTCTTCTTGACTCCTTTACCATACTTCCTCCCCTGGAACAGCTTTCCTTTCCTTCCTCTTCTCAATCGCACACATTACTGAGCACCTACTACACAGCAGGTAATGCACTCAGTCCAAAACTTCCACACGTGAGTAAGACCATACCAGTCTCTGTGCCTGTTCTGTAACCACTCCTCAGTGTGGCTCTTCCCTATCCTTGGAATGTAATTCACCTCTGTATCCCCCTGGCCAGCTCCTGTCCAACAGTCACAGATCAGCTCTCCTGCCACCTCTTCCGACAGGCAGCCCTGACTCCCTCTTCCTGGCACTTACCTCATTGCCCTGCTATTATCTGTGGACACATTGTGTTCCCTCACTTGAAGATGAGCACTCATATTCCAGCATGATCCCCATCACAGAGTAGGTCTTAATGAATGCGTGGTGAGCGACAGAGTTCACAGCGTTAAGGACTAGATCTGCGTTTGGGGCTGCTCCCTTTCCTCTCCATCCTGCCACTGTCACCTCCCAGCCACTCTCAGAAGATCAACACTTTTTGTTCCTGCAGGTGTTGCGACTGTTTGTGGAGCACCTATGACTTGTCAACAGCTAATTTAGTTCCCATTTGACAAGTAAGGAAACTGAGTCACAGAATAAAGACTTTCCCAAGGTCACATGGCCAGCAGATTTGTGCTGAAATTTGACCCCAAGACTGCCTGACTCTAAGTGTATGAACTAGGCTACGTTGTCTTATCTGTCCTATGCTTATAAAAACACATTCACTGCTTATGGAATTGAAATGTTTAATTAAAATGTTACATGAAGAACATCACTCCAACATTTTCTTCCTCACACTCATCTCTTCTGCTGTCAATGTAATCATTATAATTCACTTTGTTTTTTTATGACATTTAGATGGTCACCATGCTTCTACCATGTTCTTTTTGCTATGTTGACTTTCAAAGACTAAGGTAAAATCATGTTTTATATTTTCTGAAATCACCTTTGGTACTTTATACATGTATAGCGTACAGATTTTATCATCCTGTGACATGGGAAAGAGATTGAAATCTCTGTCTTTGTGAGAAGGCCAAATTGAGCTTAGTATGGTTATGCAATTCAGTCAAGTTGTCACAATGAAGGGTGGCATAATTTTGACCACAACTGAGAAAAAATGGGAAGCACAATTTGTTTCTTGACCTACTTGTCTCAGTATCAGACCTTTCTGGGTCTTAGACATTCAATTACAATCTAATGAAGCTGTGGTCCATCCTAAGATAAATTACATTTTTTAAGTGTGTCTTTAAGATAGAAAAAATTCTAAAACTAAAAAGTGTTGAGTCACAGTGGTGGAATGACCGGTAATCCCATTAGTAATTTGGTCAGCAACCAGCTGTTTATACTAAGAGTGAAACAACCAGGCTCATCTAAGGATAAGAGCTCAGCTTCCCCTCTGTTCTGTTTTCTTAGCGTCCAATAGGGGGCTGATGCCAGTTTGTACCTTGGATTGTCAATTTTTCTTTATCTATCCAAGAGCTCGGACATGACCACCAGAGTAAAGCCAGGGCTGTCCAGCGCCTAGCAAAGAGACCTGGACTGACTTGAACTTGGAAGGGACGTGAAGCACGGTTCTGTAGAAGGAAACAGCAGTACAGAGTTTAACTTAAATTGTTTGATCCTGAGAGGGACCCATATTTTATGTGGCCGACAAGCCCAGAGATAAGGAATTGGATAAGAACTTGCTTTGGTAGAGCCTGTAACTGTAAAAGAAGTGGGTTCTAGAATTCTAGTAAAGGCAGAGAAACTCTTCAGGTCTTCAAATGTGTATAGCCAACAGAGAGGAAGGGAGGGAGGGAAGAAGGCAGAGAGAGAGAGACAAAGAAAGAGAAGGCAGAGCTGGTTTGATCAGTATCTTTCTGGTCTCTAACCCTGAGGTGTTGATCACCACTGACCCGTCTGATAGTTGACCCTATCAGGCATGCGGTCAACAGTTCTTAACAAGGACAATGCAACAATGCATCCCTGAATACTGATAGAGGGGGCTTCTGGCTACCTTCCCGGTGTGGCAGATGCTTGGGCGTGGTTGCTCCCTGTCAGGGTGAGGGGAGACAAGGGAGTCTCAGCTCCATGCAGTGAGGGGGCCAAGCAAGGGGGTTTACATGTAGACGTTGGGCACCCACGTGTGTTTGTGGTCCATGTGTGTTTATGTATGTGTGTACAAGTGTATGTGGGCATGTGTATCTTTTTCTTTAGCCCCTTAATATAATGGTTCCTGCATGTGAATTCTGTCCCTGGGATTGTCTCAGGCACTGATCTCATTTTTTTATACTTCATCTGCACTTTAGATCATTGGGTAGCAGAACATAATAAAGACTGGGGCATTGATACTTCTCATCTACCCAGCTTGGTTTCAGTCTCAACTCCTTTAGAGGCTTGTCCTTCATTTATTTGCATTTTCCCTGTCATTTTATTCATTGTTTCAGTCTCTGGTGACTAACTGCAAGATTGGCAAAAACTTTTATTATCTATGCTAAGAAGAAAGTGGTGGGGCCCCTGGGTGGCTCAGTGGGTTAAGCCTCTACCTTCAGCTCAGGTCATGGTCTCAGGTTCCTGGAATCGAGCCCCGCATCGCATAGGGCTTGGGCTCTGTGCTCAGCAGGGAGCCTGCTTCCCCTCTCCCTCTGCCTGCCTCTCTGCCTACTTGTGATTTCTCTCTCTGTCAAATAAATAAATAAAATCTTTAAAAAAAAAAAAAAGAAAGTGGTAACTTTGCTCTTCATTGCTTTTTCACATTTCAGTGCTGTTTCATCATGGTTGCACGGCAACAATCTTATCTGTAGATTCTGTGCTGTTATCGTGAGATACAGGGGCAGAGCAGAGGTCTCAGTGCTGGAAGCCTATATGTAACACTGCCCATCACTTTAGATTCCTGGGATAGAAACAAAATTCTTCGCTCCCTAGAAAGAGGTTAAACGCTCAGAGTACTGTTCTGTTTTGTTTCCGATTTAGGAGTTTAGAGGTAGATTTTAACTAAGTCTCTTACCCAACAGATGAAACATGCTTTGGCAATGATACAAATCCTCACATGAACAACAAATTTCAATATTTGAAATAATAAACTAAGCCTTGCTTTTTTGTGTATAAAAATATCTTAATTTTTCTCTTCACTTAAACATTAACTTGAATGGCTACTGATTTCTAGGCTGAGAACTGCCTGGCACAAGTATGAAGCAATCTCAAATTTAAGGAAGGAAATCCATCTCCCCAACAAGAATACCATTTAAACGTCTTTAGCCTGATATATAAGATTACACATGGGACAAAAAAAGAGTAATTCATATCTCCAATGTTATATTCATTAACTTTGTAACACAAACATTGAAAGCAACATATTACAAAACAATCATATTTTAGTTTGAAATACCACTTTCTTGCTTTCTCAAATAGTTCATATCTCCATTTTCAACTAAACTTAGATACAAAATGTGAGGCTTTTTCATCAGTCATATTCAACTGTCAGATTCCAATGTGACAAATATTGATCGAATGGTGAATTTTGTGCAAGGCAAGAAATTCGCCTCTTAGGATGTAATGTCGTCCCGTGCTGAGGGCATGGGTTTTGTGCTTATAACCCAGGCTGCCATCAGTGTCCCAAGAGCTTTCTCGCAGAGGAGTTGCTATGGCCCCAGGATGGCAGCGGTAGGGAGTGTCTGTCTGTTCAGGGGCAATGGGTCATCCTGGGACCCAGGAGTGATCATTTAACACACAGAGACACAATTTCAGTTTGGAAAGGAAGCCTGCTTGAGATTATGCCTCGATTATTAGAAAACAAAGTCTTTCAAGGACTGGGTAACCACGTTCCTTTATTTGTCCAAGAAACACTGAAGGAATGAATTAATGTAAAAGGCACCTAGGAATAGGGAAATGGACAAGATGGTCATTTTCTCCTGCTCTGATGGAGCTGACCTTCTAGTAGGGAAAATGGACTTTAACAAAGACCTAAATATTAAATTGTTATGTTTCAATTATAATTATTATTTAAAAAATTTTTTTTCAATTTATTTCTTTTCAGTAAAACAGTATTCATTATTTTTTCATCACACCCAGTGCTCCATGCAATCCGTGCCCTCTATAATACCCACCCCCAACCTCCCACCCGCCCCGCCACTTCAAACCACTCAGATTGTTTTTCAGAGTCCATAGTCTCTCATGATTCACCTCCCCTTCCAATTTACCCCAACTCCCTTCTCCTCTCTAACACCCCTTGTCCTCCATGCTATTTGTTATGCTCCACAAATAAGTGAAACCATATGATAATTGACTCTCTGCTTGACTTATTTCACTCAGCATAATCTCTTCCAGTCCTGTCCATGTTGCTACAAAAGTTGGGTATTCATCCTTTCTGATGGAGGCATAATACTCCATAGTGTATATGGACCACATCTTCCTTATCCATTCATCTGTTGAAGGGCATCTTGGTTCTTTCCATAGTTTGGCGACTGTGGCCATTGCTGCTATAAACATTGGGGTACAATTATAATTATTTTGCAGGTGGAACAATAGGGTGCTGTGAGAAAATATAACAGGAACACCTAATTTGGTGATATTCAGAAAAAGTGGCATTTAAGTAGAACTAGGGTGGACAAAAAGAAATTAACCCAGTTAAAGTGGCGGGGTGTGGGTGGGAGGAAAGTTGTGATTCAGCTGAGACCATAACACGTGACAAGGTCCCGAGGCAGGCAGGTGTGATCAGGGGAATAAAGGACAACGTAGAGCTTAGTGGGTTTGATCAAGCTGAAGGAAGGTTGCTGGCTATGGTTGTGAGTTCAACTTTATTCTAAGAACAGTGAGGATATTTTGAGCAGGGGCACAGAATATTGAGATAGGTAATGCATTTCAAGAAGAGGGACTGCCTGCTGGCGGGAAGTGGGTTGAAAGGTGGTGAAGAATCCAGGGAAAGCGGGAACAAGGCAATTTCAACAGAGGGCACTAGGATTGGTGGTTGTGCTTTGTGTGTGACTTGCTGCTTTCTGGGTCCACTGGGTTTGGGGTGCTCAGTTGGCGTTAGTTGGTGCCATTGAGAGCGCGTGTGCATGGGTGCTTTCTCAGGGTTAGGGTGAGGACTTAAAGTTTGGCACCCAACCCCCAACCCCCGGAGCCAATGGTGTCTCTCTCTCTCTCTCATCTGGGCCTGTATTTAAGGACAATATGGACACCGCCACCTGTTTCCTTGATGCTTAACAGCCTGCAGAATGTAAGGCAGCAAGTTCTCTGAGCTCTGGCTTTCATAATAAGCAGGGAAGTTCTGATTATTTAACAGCCCTCTGGTTGCCAACATTCTTACTCTTAGTATTTTGACAGTTAGCGTGCCATGCTATTAGAAATGCCCTATCTGTTATGCAACAGCAGGGTGACTAAGTGAGGCAGGATTCCCCACGCAAGGGAAATCTCCCCGCTTCCGGATGAATATCCTAGATGGGAATGTCAGGATCAGCTGTCCCCGGATTCTGCAGGTCAGGTGCCCTGTCTTCCCGCCAGAGCTCTGGGTGCTGCTGCTGGTGATGTGACCCAGATGCTCTGTGGCCACCGAGATGCAGCTTCCTAAAGACACAGTCAGCTAATCATGGGCACGTCTGCTCGCTTGGTTTTTGTGATGCTGCATCAGGTTTTTGAGCGTTGGGTAGGCTGGAAAGGACACAAGAGAGCAGAAAGACAGCAAGCTTTGAAGATAGGAGCCTCGTGGTTGTACCACGTGGAGCGCTGTACCCTTCAGCATATTGGTTAGACTCTCTGAGCCTGACTGCCCTCACCTATGAAAAAGGGATAATTGAATATTAGCCTCCTGGGATTCCTGCAAGGACTAGATGCAGTGGTCTCTGGGCTTCCCACACTGCAGGCATCTGGTAACTGTGAGTCTCCTTCCCTGTGTGAACCATAGAATGACTAGCCTGCCTGATGTCACTCGGGGGCCCCTTTTCTGCACTAATGGTATCAAGCCACATCCTCATATTTTGTAGCTGACTTGCAGATATTTCACTTATCTGTGCTGTGCCTTCCTTCTGAGGGCACAGATAATTGAATTTTTAGTAGAAGGACGAAGCAGATAAGCCTACAAGCTCTGAAAATATCTGCCTATAATTTGTAGACGGTCAGTACATCAGATAGCCAGTCTGGCATCTGGTCTCTAACAACTGCATGAGAAGATATTGTGCTGCTCTCAAACAGGGAAGAGACTGGATCCTTTACCTATACATTTATTGAAATCTCATTAGAACCTTTAATGACTACCTACTACGTTTCCAGGTTAATAGACACATGAATGTCTTAGTGACATTCAAAGAAGTGCTTTTCTTTCAGGTCTGAACTTACATTTTTGTTAACCTCACATCATGCTTCTTGGTTCTAATATTTTCTTGGATTAGGGAATAAATTCTTTCTTATCCCTGTTTTCATTTTAGGCAGGTGAGCTGTAGTGAAAAAGGCCCTGGGCTCAGGAAGTTGGCTGAGCATCTCATTTCTGCTCCTTGTCATTTGGATAGATGAAATTTTTTTGAGACTCAATTTTCTCACATGTGGAATGGTGATAATTCTACCTACTCAGCCCCCTTTGTACATTGGCTATGAGGATAGAAGTCTACCCTCAAAGCACATAAACCGTAAAGCACCATACAAATGATTTTCAGTGGATACCTGCATCACCACGGAGGTTAGAAATAATTTTGATGTCAGGCCTTCCCCCAGTTCTGCTGAATTAGAATGTCTAGTGTAGGGGCCTGGGCACTTCTATTTAAATGAATGAGTGAATGAATGAATGTATATTTAATTAAGTATATGCAGTAAGAGTGGAAATCTACAGCCCTATAAAAACCCAGGATGATACCACTATTCACAACATTACAGAATTCATTTGTCTGAGCAGGTGCGCTGGAATCCTTCTGGTCCATTTTCAGCTGCAGGTCTTGACCCCTCACCCTCTGAGTATTTTCAGGCCTAGCTACATTCCCCTCTCCAGTCTTGCTTAGCTACAGCACAGTTCTCCAGCCCTTCAGACTAGTCACCATTTGCTAAAGACCCCATTCCATTCCCTGCCTTTGGGATCCCGCTCTGTGACTCCCCGAGAGGATGCTCCCCCTGGAGCGCAGGGAGCTGGTCTTTGTGGAGCACCGATAATGGAGACATAGACATTCCAAATAGGAAATGATCTTAGGACCATCGTGTTTATCTTCTGCTTTGCAGAGAAAACCCCTGAGACCCCAAGATGGTAATGCAGGCCAGACCACAGGCCAGATCCAGCCGGTTAATGATAGAGTCAGGATTAGAATCTGAATTTTCAGACTCTGGACCACTGCTCTTTACACCACTTATCCTTCTAAAAATATTAATGGAGCAGCTGTTATGTTCCAGGCCCTGACCTTGGTTGTATGGTAAATGTGCAAAACAGGCTCATGTATCTACCATTCCAAACACAGAACACTGGTCTCTAACACTTAGGATTTTTTAAATGATTCCTTTTAGTGTCTACCTAATAATGCACTCAACCTTTAAATCTTTTGGGGACATTATACTTTCTCCTGCAGTAACTTCAGCTACCACGAAGAGCCCACGCATATTTACCTCACATCATACATCTGACCTGAGTTGCACGAGGGGAGGGCCTTACCTTCCGGGCATTCAGCCACCTCCTTGGCCCGGCTCAGACCTTAACACAAATGAGGCTGCTTCTGACCCATTTTCCTCAATCTAAATGCTCACACCTGGCTGCCTCACAGTCCCTCTGTCAAGGTGTCTGACATAGTCTTTAGAAGGACCCTTGAACTTCAAGTCTGGTGTCCTAATACCAGTGCTAAAGGACTTTGTTGTCTGAAGTTCGTTCTCCATATTTTTGTTTGTGAGAGAGTTTTAAATTATGGTAAAAGAATCTGACGTAAGGACTTTGTTAGGATTTCTAGAGCCTGGCTCGGACCAGCACATACTCAACCTAACCACCAAAGTTATCCTGTATACAGCCATGGAGATGTCTTGTTAATCAGATTCTTAGGTAGTTGGCCCCAGAAAACTCCTACTAAATGTGAAGATTAGATGGGTAGAGGGGGTAAGTTCAGGAAACTGTGATTTCTGTTCTCATTGCTCCTTATTAAATGTGGTTTAGAAGCGGAGAGGCAGAGGTTGGACCTGAGGATTACTAGAGAGTTCTTCCTGAACACAAAAAGAGGGGTGCACACTTCTCTATTTGATGGCCCAGGATCTAAGGACTACATTAAGCAATGCGTGCAAAGCTCACTGTCCTTTCAACATTTCCTCTGCGTCTCTGCATCTACGAGGCCTCTTTATTTCCAGTATATCAGCAACATTTTAGAAAACGTTAGCATGTAGCAACAGTTTAGAAAATGAAAAACAGTGATGGATTGGTATTCGATGTCATAAGATCAAATATTTTTTGTTCAAGTATAATTAACCTACAGTGTTATATTAGTTCCAGGTGTAAAATATAATGATTCAACAATTCTATACCTCTCTAGTGCTTGTCAAGATACGTCTGCTCTTAATACTCTTTATCTGTCATCCCTCCCCAACCCCCCACCCTCCCTCTGGCAACCACCAGTTTGTTCTCTATATTTAAGGGTCTTTTTTATTTGTTTGTTTGTCTCTCCTTTTTCTTTGTTTTTTTTTTTTTTTGTTTGTTTTGTCATGAGGTTAAATATTGTCTAATGTCTACAGCAGTGAAGAAAAATTGGCAAATTTATGATCTCGCCTAAGTTTCCAATGCCAGAGCCTATTTATTTAAAATAAAGCTGCCCTCATTAAAACCACTAGAACTTATAAGGAAATTACTATGAGTTTGAGATCTTTAAAGATCTATGTTTCTCTCTAGGGGTTCAGAATTAGGCAAACATTGAAGATTGACATAAATAGTTAAAGGAAATTCTCTTAAGATATTATTTACTTTTCCTTCTTAAAAGAAGGACCCATGCATTTGGTTGTTACTGTTTTCTGCTACAGAAATTTGTTGAAACTTAGTCTTTATCCACATTCTCTTTTATGCTTTTTCCATGCATTATTTTTTTCATTCAACAAATCCTTACTGAATGCCAGACATAATTCTAGGTGCTGGGAATACCACAAAGTACAAATATACTCCTACCAGGGCAGGAGACAGAGGTTGTATCTTAATAAAATTGACACACTTTTGATAGGTGTGATAAATGGAAAAAGAAAGGAAGAATAAATGGAATGAAAAAAGAAATATAACCACGGACTCTGTATTTATTAAAAAGATAATATTCTATAGGTCTGTATTACATCAAATTAGAAAAATTAGATGAAATATATATATTTCTAGAAAAATATATTAAAGCTGATTCAAGAAGAGATAAAAAGAGATAAAAAGAGGAATTGAACAAGTTCTATAAAATCTACAAAGACAACATCAGCCCTCTTAATTTTAGGGGTGAGTTCCATCAGTTATCCAAAGAATGGGTAATTCCTTTCAAGTTACATGAAAGGCGGAATAATCTCTTAATTTATCTCGTGAAGTGAGTAAAAACCTGGTGTTGAAACTAGGGGGCACCTGGGTGGCTCAGTGGGTTAAGACTCTGCCTTTGGCTCAGGTCATGTTCTCGGGTACTGGGATCGAACCCCAAATCAGAGTCCCTGCTCAGTGGGGAGCCTGCCTCCCCTCCCCCCCCCACCTGCCTTGCTGCCTACTTGTGATCTCTCTCTCTCTCTGTGTCATATAAATAAATAAAATCTTAAAATTAAAAAAAAATTAGACAAGGACAGATAACAAAGGAAAAATTAAATGGCAGTTTCACTCGTGAACATAGATATAAAAATGCTAAGTGAAATAAATGTTAGCAAACTGAATTCAGAAGTATATTAACAAAATATAATGAATCATGACCAAGTTAGATGTTTTCCAAAATGCAAGGTGAATTGAACATTAGAAAAAATACTGCTGATGGGATTGGGAGGGAGACAAACCATAAGTGACTCTTAATCTCACAAAACAAACTGAGGGTTGCTGGGGGGAGGGGGTTTGGGAGAAGGGGGTGGGATTATGGACATTGGGGAGGGTATGTGCTTTGGTGAGTGATGTTTATAAAAAATAAAAAAAAAAAAGAAAAAAAAAGAAAAAATACTGCTGTAATTCATCATTTTATAGTTTGAAGTAAACAAAAATATGGTCACCTTCATGTAGGAAAAACTTTTGATAAAATCCAACAAACATTCATGATAAAAATGTATAGCTAAGAAAGCAAATTTCCTGAGCCTGTTTAAGAGTGGCTGCAAAAAACATTACAGTAAACTTGATACTTAATGGCAAAAAAGTTAAAAACATCATTCTGTTTAAAATTGGGAACAAGACTAAATTGCCTGGTAACTGCTTCGAAGCAAATAGTAAAGCAAGAAAAAAATAACAAATGTATAAAGATTGGAAAAAAGGAAACAAAATGTCAGTTTTCATAAAATCAAAAAGAGTCAACAAAGGTTATGGTTGCCTTTCAGGTATGTTAAGATTCTTGGACTCTCAAATGTAACTTATTTGAAGGAAAGAGGTCGCTTAAAAGGGTTAATGTATGTTGGACCTTAGCAGGTGTCAGGCTCAGTGCTAGATTGTTATCTTAAAATGGTAATAAATATTATTAAATATTATAAATATTATATAAATATTATTATAACAGCTGCCATTTATTCAATACCAACTCCTCGGCCAGAACTAGGTAAATTTTTAGAGTTAACGTTTCTAATCCTCACAAAACTTCCAAGTATCAGTCAAGGAATTATTATTCCCATTTTACAGATGAGAAAACCAAGATTCAGAGAAGTAAAGTAACTTACCCAAGTTTACACAACTGTAAAGTGGCAGAAATGGAATTTCAAAGAGGGTCCTTTGGACTCAAGTCTGTACTTTACAATGCATGAGGCTTCCCGAAGTTACAGAACTTTTGTCCTGGAGGTGTCCTAGATGCTCAGTAAGTATCTGTGGATGGTTTCACTTGGAGCCCAAGTCAAAAACTTATCTCACAAAAGGATCAGCACTTCCTAAAAATCAAGAGTCAGGGTCATTAAAGCAACTATCACTGGTCCAGGACTTTCTGGTTCCTTTGCTTTTCCTCTTAGGGCCAGAAGGGAATTTCTAGGGAGTTTATACTGTCAGGTACTAGAAAGAATAGAGGCTATCTGTATTAGTATGTTTTAGTATTAGTATGTCATATGTATTAGTATGTCAGGCTGTTATAAAAAAAAGATACCACAGACTGGTGCCTTAAACAACAGAAATTTGTTTTCTCACAATTCTGGAGGCTAGACATTGAAAAGTAAGGTGTTAGTAGGTTTGGTTTCCTCTGAGGTCTCTCCCCTTGACTAATAGATGGCTAGCTTCTCACCGCCTCACATGGTCATCCCTCTGTGCTGTCAGGGTCCTAATCTCTTTTTAAGGACACAAGTTGCATTGGATTAGGGCTCATCTGAATGACCCACTTTAACTTACTTACCCTATCCAAATACAGTCACACTGTGAGGCAGTGGGGTTTAAAACGTCAACATATGAATTTTAGGGGGACACAGTTCAGCCCATAACAATACCTCAAGGGAATTAATAGGATGGAGTTGTAGTCTCACAGAGTTAGGATACTTTTGGTGTGATAATGAGTCATTAAGGGCAATCCTCCTCAGACAAAGAACAGCAGAAGGCAGGTCCACCATGTTCCACCAGCAGTTAATAGGGGTTTAGATACTCACATTTACAGCTCAGAACACTACTCTCATTGGGCTCATTGATAAAAAGGCAAACACAAGGTCAGGTCTCTACTGGAACAGGAGCAACCAACAGGATATACCTCCCTCCTTGTTTTCCCTTCGTCTTTTATGAACCTGCCAAGACTGGGTGAGTGGGAGCTTCTAAATGCCCACCCAACTGGCCATCCATTCATTAATCCATCAATCCTGTTAGGACAATGGGGACTTAGAAGCAGTCTCAAACTTCCAGATAGATTTAGAAAATAATGAAACTGACATTCATGAGGGTATTTTTTAAGGTCATGTTTTGGCAGCAGAGGCCATACAGAGGCATACAGAAGAAAGCATGGGAGCATGGAAAAAACCTGCATAACAGAGTTGGTTGGACTTAAAAACATCATTCAGTACTGCCTTATCTTTATTCTTAGCTTCCCCTCCATGTTCCTTTTAGCAGAGAAACAGAGCTTCTCTTTGGAAGATAAATTTGGATACAGCCCTGACTCCAACCCAAGGGCAGTTTCCCAAAGAGCCAGGCCAGCATTTAGTTCCTGCCTAGCCCTTCAGTTTCGTGGAGATACTGAAATTATCTTTACCAGCTGAGTAAAGACCATGAGTCTCTAGGTAGTTTTTTTAGTCATCACCTGGATTGGCAATGACGCTCAATCTGAAATGGATGTACCCATACATAGCTGTATTTTTTTTTAAAGATTTTATTTATTTATTTGACAGACAGAGAGATCGCAAGTAGGCAGAGAGGCAGGCAGAGAGGCAGGCAGAGAGAGAGGGGGAAGCAGGCTCCCCGCTGAGCAGAGAGCCCGATACAGGGTTCGATCCCAGGACCCTGGGATCATGAAGTAAACCGAAGGCAGAGGCTTTAACCCACTGAGCCATCCAGGTGCCCCTACGTAGCTCTCTATTTTTAAACTACCTTAGCATTGTGCTCACACAAAGACTTCCAGAGCATTGAAGAATTGGGAATTAGGTCTCTCAAGTATCAATGGAGAGGGTACCAATGGTTTGAATGGTGGTTAAGTTAGGCTATTAGAGCACTGAAGGATAATATTTTCTAAACTTACGTTTCTGGAGTATGCCAAGCTTTTTCATGATTCATTGTATTTCTTGACTTAGGGCTTAGACTCAGAATATAGAATGTTCTTGAACCTCACAATTTATTTCAAACATCATAATGATATTGGAAGGAAAATAAAGTACAAGGAAGGCAGTTAACATTTATTAAATGCTTGTTCTATGCTTGGTACTGTGCTAGTAACTTCATGTTATTTCTTTATTTAATAATAAAAAAAAATAACACTGCAGTGGCAATGTTTAACATGGAGCTATACCTCCAGCATGGATTCAGAACTTGAGGGGAGCCAGAGGAAATGCAAGCTCTCTCACCCACTTATAGTCTCACGTCTCTTCTTCCCCCCTTTTCTCCCACCACAGATCCCATAGGCATGGAATATGTCAGCTACTCCTTGTAAATGGCACTTTAGAACAGAGAGCCATCAGGAGATACTCTGAGTTTGAAAATCATCTCCAATGAAAGGCCTTCCTTGACCATCCTATCTACTGTAGCCACCAGCTATCTCCTCCAACAAATCCTTTTATTTCATCATCTCATAGCATCTCTTACAATTCTGTATTTTCCTTGTCTGTTACTATCTGGATCCTCTTCTAGAATGCAGCCAATATTGTTCTCTATTGTTCTCAAACAGTGATGGGCACAGAGGAAGTTTCGATGGCTGTTGGTCGTGTGACTCAAATGATAGGAATCCCGTTAACTGGCTGGCTGCAGTAGTTAAGATCGTGTTTGTAAGAAATCAAAGCTCATGCTGATGGTGGCTGAAATCTCTGTTTTCCCCATGAATTCACAAAAAAGGAAGACGGGACTTCTCATTTGCATTTGTAATACCTGATATCTTAACAACTCACTAAAATACGCTTCCATTTTCTTGTAATTCGGGTTTCCTGAGTGGAATGGAGCAAAACAGTGAATGGGTCTCTTCCATGAACCTTTGTGCAGCTTTCCCTGCTATGTAACACTTTATTGCTTGGATATTACACCTTTTTTAATCCGTTCACCCTCTGATGGGCATTTGGATTGTTTCCATTTTTTGGCTATTTATACTTGGAAACATGTCATGCATATTTCCTGGTGCACATAGGCAAGGATTTCTCTAAGGCATTGGTTATCAAACTGTGATCCTCAGACGAGGAATTTTGTCTCCACCCCTGACCTACAGAGTTAGAATCTCTGTGGGCGGGACCTAGCAATGTGGGGGTGGGGTGGGGTGGGGTGGGTTCATAAGCTTTCCAGGGGATGGTCATCTACAGTATAACCACCCAGGGAGTTTTAAAAGGCTACCAGTGGCTTAGCCCTACCTCAGGATGATTAAATCATAATCACTGAGGACAGGGCCAGGTGATTCTACAGAGTTGCCGGAGTCAAGAGCTATGGCTGCTGGGTACCTAAGTAGGAGTGGGATTGTCACGTCATAGTGTACAGCTTTGTTAATTTTTATGAAAGGAAGTCAAATTGCTTTTCCAAAATGGTTGCCTGATTTATGCTCCTAGCAGCTTCTTATGAGGGCTCCTGTCGCTCCCCATCTTCCCCAGAACTTGTATTCCTTGACTTTTTAATTGTTGCCACTTTTACAGATAAGAGGTCGGCATCTTACTATAATTTTAATTTTTATTAATTTGTATTTGTTTATTTAATTTGTATTTATACGAGTGGGACTGAACGGTCTTTATGTTTAAAGCCCATCAATATTTTCACTTCTGTGAAAAATGCCTATTCATATCTTCTGCCATTTTCTTTCCTACTGGATTGTCTTTTTATTCATTTGTAGTCGGTCAATTTTTATAGATTCTGGATGCTAATTCTTTGTCAGTTGTATACGAAGGAACTACCTTCCTTCTCCTACTTTTTGGTTTATCTTTTTCTTTCCTTTAGGGAATGTTTTGACTAACAGAAGTTCTTTTCTGTCATTGAATTTCCCCCTCTTTTTTGTTAGGATTTGTGTTTTTTGTATTCCGCTTGAGAAATCTTCTATATACTGGAAGTCCAAAAGACGCTCTCCACACTTTCTTCTATGTGGTTTAAACTTCTGCCTTTCACGTTTAAGTACTTCATCTATCTTAAATTTTAAAAAATCAATGCCCTAAGAAAAAAATGCTCTATTTAACCCATCCTTTCTCCTAAATTGCCATGCCAGTCTTGTTTTCATACCCATGTTGGAAAAATACATGGGTGTGTTTCTGAACTCTCTATTTTATCTATATGTGAATTTCAAACAAAACAAAACAACTGTGAGCCAGTGCTTCATTGTTTAATAATTGTAGTTTATAATCAGTCACAATACATGACCCGGCAAGTCCCCTACTTGGTTTTTCTCCAAAAGCATCTTGGCTAGTCTTGGTGCTATGCACTTCAGTAACTTAACAATTAGCTTATAGCTACCATGAAAAGCTTGCTAGAATTCTAATTAGAAATGCCTTGAATCTTTACATCAATTTAAGGATCTATTTATTGTCTATGTGACCCTTACAACTAATGAAGATTGTATGTCTCTCTGTTTAGGGTTTACGTAACATCTTCCAATAATATTTCTTATTTTTCTATGTAAGTCCTTACAACATTTTTATTGGATTTATTGTCTGGATCCCTAATATTTTGTCATTATTATAGATATCATCTATACTTTTTGTGGCAGTTTATAAATGTTGATATCTGTATTTAGAAATGAAATTGATTTCTGTATGTTAATCTTATGTCTGGCAACCTACTTGAGTTCTTTTATTAATTTTAACAATTTCAGAGATTATTTTGAATTTTCTATGTAAACAACTAGACTATTTGTAAACAATTGTTTTTTTCTAATCCTTATACTCTGTGTGTGTGTGTGTGTGTGAAGGAGAGTGTGTATTTGCCTTATTACTTAGTAGAACACCAAGCTGTATAGAATTGGTGGTAGTAAGCATCCCTGCCTTGCTTCTGATTTTAAAAGTACTGATGTTTCAGACATTTCATCATTGAGTATCTATTTGTGGTGGGATATTTTACCTATTTTGTTTCCTTTCTTTTTGTGCTACTTTTGAGTGAGCTGAAATAGTTCCCTTCTTTTCATCATTAGCCAAGATATTTAGCTTGAACAGTTGTTGGATTTTAACAATTGTGATTTCTGTCTGTGTTAAAATAATTTTTAGGTTTTCTTCCCCTCTGTAGTCCATTAATATAGTAATTATATTAAAAGATTTTCTAATGTTGCATCAACTTTGCCTTCCTCACACTCTACTGGGTCATAATTCATTTTCTCTTCTTACACAGAGCATTTGGTTTTCTAAGGTTTTAGTTCAGGATATATTTACATTTATTTTGGTGGCTAATACCAGCATGTAATTTTTCTTCCTTTTACTGTCCTATCTTGTGTTGGTATCGAGGTTTTACTTACCTCATAAAATATTTTGGGAGAGTAGCTCCTCTTTTCCTACTCTGTGAAAATGTATAGATAAGAGTTAATTTTTTTTCCTGTTTGTTAGAATTCTCTAAAATACTGTGGGTCTAGTACTTTCTTTTTGTAAACATTTTGGTTTTGCACCTTCTGCTGAAATATAACATACATGCAGGGAAGCATAGAACTGATGAATGATCACAAACAAAACACACCTTTTACCATCCAAATCAAGAGACAAAATACTGGCAGCACCATGGAAGCCCCGACATGTCTTTTTCCTCCCACAGCAAGATTTCAAAGGTCGGAAGTACGCAGATTTCTAACACCATGTATTAATGGTTTTAACTGTTTTTGAATTCCATCTGGATGGAATTCTGTAGTACACATAAGTCAAGATGATTTGAGAAGTCATGAATTTCTTTAGTGGGTATGGAGTTATTCTATTTCTCCTTTATTTTCTTTTTATAATGTGTATTCTAAAAAGTTTTCCTCTCAGTTTTCAAATATGTGGGTGAACACTTGGAGTATTTTTAATTTTTTTAAAAGATTTATTTATGTGAGAAAGAGTGGGGGAGGGACAAAGGGAGAGAATCTTCAAGTGGACTCCCTCTTGAGCATGGATCCCCCCCCCCCCACCACTGGACTCCATTTCATGATGCATGAGATCATGACCTGAGCTGAAACCAAAAGTCGGATGCTTAACCAACTGAGCAATCCAGGCACCCAAGTATTTTTTTTTTTTTTTAATCACTGTGGTATCAGTAGTTAGGTTTCCATTTTATTTTTTATCTGCAGTATATTTTACTAGATCAGTTTTGTTAAAGGTTTGTCAATCTTACTTTTTTTGAGAAGCAGCTTTTGGCTCTGTTGTCTCTGTTTAGTTTCTATTATATTACTTTCTACTTTATCGTATTTTTGGTCTACTTCCTTCAGGTTTATCCTACTGTAATTTTTATAATTTAAGTTTTGTTCTTACCTCATTAATTTGTAACCTGTCTTCTTATATA
The DNA here is from genome assembly GCF_022355385.1 of Mustela nigripes. NCBI lineage: Eukaryota > Metazoa > Chordata > Mammalia > Carnivora > Mustelidae > Mustela > Mustela nigripes. The sequence continues at coordinate 58,388,281 of NC_081569.1, read as the reverse complement.
TGTTTTTAAAGATTATTTTAAAACAATGGTGCCTTGTGGATATCTTTTAGTTGCATCCAATATTTTAGTAAGCAGTATTTAACAAGTATTGTTTTAAGGACATGAGTTAATTTGGAGATTTCAAAATGGATCAAATATAAATTTGGCCCACAAGGAGATGAAGCCTAACAACAACTTATCAGAGCAAGTAAAAAATACCCAAAATACCAGGCAAAAATAAAATGAAAGAAATTCACATTTTCATTTTTGGAAATACAGTGAAATATATTTGTAGAGAAATCTATCCCAGGATAAAAATAGAAAAATCTGGATAAAATATAAATATTTCTCAAAACCATGGCTAATTGAAACATAAATAAAGGGAAGATGTAGCCCAGAAATAACATGGGTGGGGAGGATGAAGAACAAGTCAGTTCAGGAGCTGATATTTTCTCTAAGGGCATTTGCAAATTTGAGTTCTCCACAGATTCCATTCAGGAGAAACGGGTGAGGAGAGAATTAGTGAACCAGAAGACAGATATGAAAGATAACACAGAAAGCAAATACTCACAAACAAAAAGATGGATATAGTAAGAGATAGAGTAATTAGAACAGTCAACATACACATAATGAGAGTTGCGGAAAGAGAAAGAATGGGAGAAAGACCGTGTTCGAAGATTATAACTAATGACTTTATTCTACTGTAATTTTTATAACTTAAGTTTTATTCTTATTAACCTTTAGCCTGTCTTATTTTCACATCTGTGTTTTTAAGGATTATTTAAAAAATGAAGGCCTCTAGCTATTTTAGTTGCATTCAATGTATTTTATTAAGCAGTATTTTTATTATAATTTAGTTCTGTGCTGAACACACAGTCTGTTAGGCTCCTTGAGTCTTGGTGTTCAGTTCTTCTATCATTATACATATACATAAAATGACAGGGTTTTCAAAGAAGACAGAGAAAAGAGAGAGAGGAGAGGGACATAGTGACAGAGAGATTACTACCAGGGGAAGACAATTAGCTGCTAGCTGACTTCTCAACAGTAAAAGAAGTTAAATGACAATGTAAATATAATCAAAATACTGAGAAAAATCACTGACAATCTTGAAATGTTATCTAACAAAGATATTTTTTAAACACAAGCAGAATAAAGACATTTTCCAATGAACAAAATTTGAGTTCACTATCAATGGCAGCTTACAAAAGGAACTTCTAAAAGACATACCTGAGAAAGAAGGAAAGGACCTGAGAAAGGTCTGAGGTGAAAGAAGGAATGACTAAATAAAGAAAATGGCAGATTTGTGGGTAACTCTAAGCAAACATTAACTGTATAAAAGAGTCACAGTGAATTCTAATTTGTAGAGTTAAAAACAATCCAGACAGAGTTAAATTCTGGGCACCAAAAGCTTATAAATTAGAAAGGCTATAACTGGATCTAATATATTCTAAGGGAGAGCTTCTCAATATTTAATATGCACTTAGTCACTGAGGGATCTTGGTAAAATCCAGCTCTTAAATCAGTGGGTTGAGGCAGAAATTTTTCATTTTTTTCCAACTTCCCAGATGTGTCAATTTTTTGATTGTTGAATGTAACTTTGATTAGTAAGATTTTGAGATCCTTATTCAAGAATAGGGTAAAGAGATTGATTAAATTCATATTTTCTAACATATATTCATGTTAAAATAAATAAACCCTAAAAGATTAAGATACTATATAACTTCCAAACTTGTAAAAAAGAAAAAAAAAAAGAATTTTTGGAGAAAAAAAATTTCAACCCAAAAAGTGACAGAGAGGAAAAAGATAGAAAGGCAGAAAGGGAAGGAGGGAGGAAGGGCAGAAGGGAAAAAGAAAGGAAGAAAGAGAGGGAAGAAAGAAAGAAAAAAAATCTTCTGAAATTCAGGCAGAGTTTTTTAGGACAATAGAACAATCCAGCTATATTTTATTTTTTTAATTTACTTTTTAATAAGAGACACACGTAAGATAAAAAAAATTTTTAAATGTTGAAAATAAAAAGAGGGAAACTCTATAAGAGACAACTATCCACAAAGAGTGGATATTAATAACAAATAACATGGGATTTAAGACAAGAACATTTTGAAAGGCAAAGATGAGTGGCATCTGGGTGGCTCATTTGGTTAAGTCTCTGACTCTTGATTTGGGCTCAGGTCATGATCTAATGATCTCAGGGTTTTGGGTTGGAGCACAGCAGGGGGCTCTGAGCTCAATGTGGAGCCTGCTTAAGACTCTCTCCCTCTCTCTCTCTGCCCCTCCCCTTACTGCTTGCATGCATACATGAGGGCTCACTCTCTCTGAAAAAAAAAAAAATTCTTAAAAAAAATAAAAATAAAAAAAGGCAAAGATGATCCCTACATAATTCCCTTGAAAGCATTAGAATTCTAACATATCCACCTCAGAACATAGCTTTAGACTATATAAAGAAAAAACTCTCAAAATATAAGGGGTATATTTATGGGTCTGTCATTTTGGTAAGAGATTTAAAACCCCCTTTTCTTCAGTAATCAATAAAGCAGACAAAATAAGTCAGAAAGTGTGGTAGATATTAGTGCTGCTCACCAAAATTCTGGTTTTCCCCCTTCACAGTACATTATAGGAATACATTTTCCTGACTCCTTAAAATGAGATATGGCTTTTTGGTCATGTGACTTGTTTTGGCCAAGGCAGTGTGCTTAGAAGTTAGAGTGTATTTTTTCCAGGCTATCGTGAGACACTGCAGAAGTTCTTTGTCGTCCTGCTGTGGGCATCATGGAAGCACAGAGTTGGACCCTCTCTCAGCCTGATCCCTGAGTAGAGATCATGTAAACTTTATCTGTGAGGTGCTTTGTTACAACCTAACCGATCCTCACTGTTTACAGTAAGGATAGAAAAGAATTAAACAACATAATTAAAAAGATAAATCTAGCTATGTAGAACACATGGTCTCAAACAGTTAGAAAATAGATATGCTTTTCAAGTAGACATGAAACATTTATAAAGCTCAAATCCATGCTAGATCACAAAGCAAGTCTCAAAAATTTCCAACAGTCAGTGTTGTGTAGACCACATGTTCTCACTACAGTATGATCAAGTCAAAAGTAAAAACCAAAAAGTTGACTGTAAGTTTAAATAATTCAGATGTCAAAAAACATAAAATATAGGGGATAAATGATTCCAATAGTTATTGGAGCCTTCTCGTAACACCCAAGACCTGCTTGTACCAGAAGAGGTAATACCATGAATTTAACCAGGAAGAATTCAAGCACGCAGTCAGTTCAAGAGGAGGAAGTTCCTATTCGAGTCTCAACTGTTCCTTCATCTCCTCTTGGACAACTTCATAGGTTGCAGAAAGTTAGAGAAACAAAATATTTTCTCTAGATGCTGACAGGATTGTGCAAAAATTTGTTTTCCATGAATTCTTTTGCATTTTAACTTTTAAAGGACTATTAAAATTGTTTTTGAGTTTCAGACCACAAACCTTAAAATGCACATAAATAATACAATTAAGGAAGACACTGAAAGATAAATGGCAAACAATCTTAGAAAAGTATCCTCCGTCTGCTATACTGCCTCATCTCATCACATAGCTGCTCTAGGTCATATAAATTCCAGTGGAATATGGGCTTTCCAATTTTTCCATATTTAATCAATTAAGGAGTGAAATCCCAACATCTACATAATATTCCAACTATGAAAATTTATTACATTCAAGAAAGGACAAGATATTAGCAATATCATCTAAAAGATGACCAAGCTGCTCTGAGATTAGATGTACCAATCTTCTCATTTTATGACTTTACAATTCAGGATAGGCTTACCCCGAAATAAGGGTCTACTCTCAATCTCCAAAGACTGTTACACTTTGAGTTCATTTCCATTTATGGCAAAGCAATAAAATATGCAAGCCTATGGTTAGAGCAAGAAAAAAAAATCCTAATTTTGGGAAGAATTTTCACCCAATTTACAGATCAGCTTTTGACCTAAATGAAGACAGGGTGAGATATTCATTAGGACTGAAAAGACATCAAATTGATATTGATGAGTCTGATGATAATACTTATGTTTGTACTATTTCTTTCTGGCAAAATTAGAACAACAAAAAGTCCTTCATTATATTAGGACCACTTGTAAAGTTTAATTCCATACTCCATTAACAGCATTGAATTATATATATCTTCTTTTATTCAATTTCTGAAACATTTGGTATTTTGGCCAAGATCAACTCATTAAAGATACTCATTTCTCCATTGGTTTCGATGATAGTTAAATTCCCTGGCTCTCTTCCTATCTTTCTGTCTGTCTCTTTTCCCTCACCTCTCTTCCACACCCTACCCTCAGCCATTAAATGTTGGCATAATGTGAGGCTTTATACTTTTCCATGAATCATCTCATTGGATCTCAAACTTGAACTAATTCCAAGTCTTTTCCACTCTATATTTCTTTTATTTCCTTAGGCCCATATTTCTAACTGCCTACTTAATGCTTCCATCAGGCCATCCCACAGATAACTTCAATTTACTGTGCAAAAGACAAATTATAATTTTGCCATTCACATCTATTTGCCTAAACTAGAAATCTTAGTTTTTTAAATGTTTCACTTTTCTTCACCACTGACAAATAATTACCAAGGAAACCCAACTAAATATTCAACAATTCCTTTGATTACACGTGGTGCTTGAAATCCTCTTGAAATTCCAGTAAAAGTTCAGGTCTTTTTTCAAGAGCTAACAGCAAATGTGACAATTCTTTAAGTCTTTCTCAGTATCCCTCAATGGAATGAGTCATTTCTTATTTTGAATTTTCCTAGTTTTCCTTCAAATATCCTTCTTAATTGGTAAAATATGATTGCTGCACTTTAGGTATAATGGACATGTCTAATTGGTAAAATATGATTGCTGCACTTTAGGTATAATGGACATGTCACTCACTTCCCATACAATTTAGGGTGTGAATATTTCTTATTTGTGTACCTCACACTAAACTCCTACTAAACATAATATAGTACCATGAAATGTTAGGCTTTCATTGAATATTTCCTAGGAGAAAAAGAGGAGTGCATGGATATTCTGCCTATCCCAAACCCAGCTAGCAAATCCTATTCCTACTGAAAAAAGCAGAAGACAACCCTGCAAAAGAGCTATCATGTGTACTACAAAAGTATTAAAATGAGAGTTGCTTTAAATGGGACTGGAGGAGATTACGCTGAGTGAAATAAGTCAAGCAGAGAAAGTCAATTATCATAGGGTTTCACTTATTTGTGGAACATAAAGGATAGCACGGAGGACATTAGGAGAAGGAAGGGAAAAATGAAGGGGGGCGGAATCGGAGGGGGAGGTGAACCACGAGAGACTATGGACTCTGGGAAACAAACTCAGGGTTTTAGAGGGGAGGAGGGGTGGAAGGGGTGAGCCCAGTATTAAGTAGTATTAAGGAGGGCATGGATTGAATGGAGCACTGAATGTTATATGTAAACAATGAATTTTGGAACACTACATCAAAAACTAATGTACTGTATGGTGACTAACATAAGACAATAAAAATAAATAAATAAATAAATAAATAAATAAATTTTTCATTTACTGTGGGCTCTAAAGTCCATAGAAGAGGCATTTTTTTTTTTTTAAAATTTGACAGAGAGAGAGAGGGATGACAAGTAGGCAGAGAGGCAGGCAGAGAGACAGAGGGGAAAGCAGGCTCCCTGCTTCTGAGCAGAGAGCCCGATGCGGGACTCGATCCCAGGACACTGAGATCATGACCTGATCTGAAGGCAGAGGCTTAACCCACTGAGCCACTCAGGCGTCCCTAGAAGAGGCATTTTTAATAGAAGAGGCTCTTAGATAGTAATGAAGCAAAGCCAGCAGACACTAAACCAAGCATATTCTCTTCCCCCACCTCTCTCTCTCTCTCTCTGGCCAATGCAAGAAAGACCCAACATCAAAGTTCAATATAACATATGTTTAGCATTTACTGTATACTAGGCATTAAGGGCAAAAAAGATGAATGAGACACTTTTCAAAGGAGTTATTTTTCTTTCTATTAACCAAATTTTTTTTCTCTTTAACTCAGAATGACTTGTTTCTAGCCAAGGAAATTTTAACATGGTATTGTTTGTTACTTGCAAGATAATTCTATTTTCATTGATAATGTCATTGGTTACTTGCAGTAGAGTTGCATTTTCACAGGTTTGGAAGTGCCCTGGTACTGGGGATAGGTGGATAGATGGATAAGGATAGAAATCGCGTGGATAATCCTGATAACCTCAGGATTGTTTCAAGATAACATGGAGTGATATTTGCTTATTTCTCTAAAAGGGTCGCAAATATTAAGCTTAGTTGACTTGAGTTCTTCTTTTGACTTGAGTACTTCCAATTTGTCCAGAAGAGGTAATTTATAAACTTTCTTCAATAACTCCTGAAGTATGAGCACACTAATCATTCCTATGATTCTAAATTGCATGCAGAATCAGAAAGAAAAATAATCCCTTTAAATGGACTGTTTAAATTTGCTCTTCACTTTCGGGATCTAATAACGTAGTAGACTTCCATTGCCTGTGTGAGCCACAATGTACATGCTGTACTGTTTACCTCCAACAAGAAAAAAAAAACCAACCCTACTTTTTGACACATGCTATTTAACAATAATTGCTGGGGCTATTCATGTCTGAGTCTCAGAACTGGAATTTCCTGCATTATGGATATTTCATGTTGAAAATATTGGCTGGTTTGGCAGAATGAAAAATAGATGGCTTTGGCTCTGTGGGAAATAACACTCTCAATGGGTCCACTGTGACGTTCCTGGAGGCTTGACTTCTAAGTTTGGTGAGTTCGACTGAATTCTGGAGGATGAATGTCTTTGGTAGACACCAGTATGTGTGCTAGAAGAGGTGGTTTTAAATTGGCTGTACATCACTTCATTTTTTTTTGTGTGTGGCAGAAATGGATAAGGAAAGAAGGAGAACATCTAAACCATAAATACGACCCTGGTGGTCATATTAGTAGTTATCCAAGAAGGGAGAGTTATGTCCCGTGTCGTGTCTATCGCTAAGCAACTAATTCATTCATTAAATGCTTGTGATGTGGTGGGGCTATGTGAAAGGATGAGGACACATAATCCAGTAAGTCCTAGCCCTGTGCTCATGAACATGGACAGGATACTCTCATGAATTCAGTCTCAGCAAACCCTTTAATAGCCATCAAATTAGAAATTGCTCATGAAGGTGGGTTGCATTCCAAGTTTGAAGACAATTTTGCTTCTGAACTTACAGAATTATGTGCTAACCTACCTTCTCCTCAATAGATATTTCAATCTAGGGTTGACCACATAATTTATCACCTAACCTGGGGTAGTTTTGAGAGTAAAAGGAAGAGGTACATATAATTGTGTAGCATGTATAAACCTGGAGATCACCTAGTTTATGTATGGGCATCCTATCTAAAACCAGAGATGTACCCTGAATCAATAATGTATATTACCCAATTTGGGACCCTTACCATGGAGGCACTCTATCCATTTTCCTTAATGAATGGCTAACAGAAGTGGGGTTAAATCGAAAGTTCGAAAGACATATTATCCATTCACTTTTCCACATATTTTAGGTTAATCATTGCCGGTAATTGGGAAAGATCAGACATCACAGATGTAAGTCATATTAGATGAGCCCCCAACAGAGTTATCTTCTTTAAGTTGTGCTTTACCATTCTGAGGGTGCATTAAAAGTTTATACCAGAAAGAACATTGCAGCCATGTGAGTTTGCATCTGTGTTTATAATTAAAAATGTTGAAGATTTTTCCCATTGCGTTATTTAATGGCATGTAACAGTTCATGTGATTTCTCCTAGAATGCTTGCTCTCTTCCTAAGAACTAAGGAGCATCTTTCCATCAGATAAAGATTCATACAGTCTTCTCATTTGTCCTTTATGGCTGGCCCCCCATGTTTGGCCACAGGAATCCATGCCTGAGGTGAAACATTCATATTCTACTAATTCTCATGTTTAGCTGTCTCTCTTTTCGTGATGTGACACTGGCTTCTAACGCAGTTAATTTTCCCAAGTTTTATCTTGTAATATTTAATATTTTCCAATTATCAAATAAAGTTTAAACTCATTGGCCTGATGCTATTGGCCTATATATCTGACCCCAAACTCCTGGCCATTCTCACTTGCTAATAGCAATTCTCTGTATTTTTTTTTTTTAAGATTTTATTTATTTATTTGACAGACAGAGATCACAAGTAGGCAGAGAGGCAGGCAGAGAGAGAGGGGGAAGCAGACTCCCCGATTAGCAGGGAGCCTGATGCAGGGCTCAATTCCAGGACCCTGAGATCATGACCTGAGTCAAAGGCAGAGGCTTAACCCACTGAACCACTCAGGCACCCCTGTGTTTTTTTCTCTATTTGAACTACTTGCTCTTCTGAGCACATGCCCCATATTTTTTGCCTTTGTACCTATTTAATATTTATGCTATTCTCACTATTTGGGGACTTGAAGAAGGTACATTAATATCTGTAGTGTGGAGTACAGTAGGGAGTTTATGGGGAGGAGAATGAAGAGTGTGTTCGCTAGAACACTTGAAATCCACTGACAGAGAAAATCTGAACCAGCCTGATCCCTTCTTCATTGTGCACACTCTGGCCTGGTGCCATTATCCTCTCCATATGGGAAGACTTGTCCTGGAAAATTCACTTCTTCTTCTTTTTTTTTTTTTTTTAAATTTTTAATTTTTTATAAACATATATTTTTATCCCCAGGGGTACAGGTCTGTGAATCGCCAGGTTTACACACTTAACAGCACTCACCGAAGCACATACCCTCCCCAATGTCCATAACCCCACCCCCCTTCTCCCAACCCCCCTCCCCCAGCAACCCTCAGTTTGTTTTGTGAGATTAAGAGTCACTTATGGTTTGTCTCCCTCCCAATCCCATCTTGTTTCATTGATTCTGAAAATTCACTTCTTGAAGGAGCAGAGACTCATTCTTAATTCTTTATTCTGGAATGCGGAAGAAAATAAGTGGCATGGAGATTAACAAATCATGTGTTGGGCACAGGCCTGCTAATACCATCTGCTTCTCTTTGACTAGTTTTTCCAATCTCGTAGGCATTTGCCATCCAGCCCAAAAGCTCCCAATTTCAAGGTCAAAACTCAGGGTATATGCCCCAAGGAATAGGATCCCGGGAATTTACCTCATACTTATAATCCTACAGTCTTCTTGGGTGGGGAGGAAAGAATGGGAAACCCTGGGAGTTATTCCTCTATGTGACTGTGCATTCAGAGTCTAGATGTTTCTGTGAAGTCATGAAAGAAAAATGTAAAAAGAAGATGTGATATATGGGGTAATACTCACAAACCTTAATTTTTTCCATGGCCCCTTCTTTGTTTATTTCCTCCTTTTTTTTTTTTGCTCATTTTGTAGGATGGGCTCTTGGCTCTAGTTCAAGCACATTGCTGAGGAATGGTGGAAAGGGATTGTGGTTAGCTAGGTTATACGGAAAGACAACAAAGAAATTGAATACCCACCTTGGCAGTGGCCCAGATGCCTTCCAGTGGATCCTGCTTAGTTATAAGCACAAAAGACCCATGCACAAGGGCTTGAAAATGTGGTTAGGCCTATTTACTTTTCAACACAGGAGGAAATTGGAAACAGAACTCTGGCTTACCATCGAGAGGCAATTTTAAGTTAATTAATCAAGTTAGGGAATCCAATGGCCAGGAAATGGTGGCAACAGAGTCAGTTTTGCACTTTGGGCCTTCAGACAGGTCCTCAGATGATCCTAGTAATATGGCTGTTGCATAGTCTTGGGGTAAGGGTGGAGTGGGGGAGCTGTTTGCCATCTCAGCATACCTGGTTGCAGAAAGAATGCAAGCTTCCTACCTGTGTTTGTACGGTGCTGTCACTGGTGGTTGGAAGATAATTTTTGTAAAGTTAGCGGCAGAGTGACAGCAGCAGCAGGGTAGAAATGCAGGATTTTTTTTTTTTCTAATTAACATATAATGTATTATTTGTTTCGGGGGTACTGGTCCGTGATTCATCAGGCTTACACAATTCACAGCGCTCAACATAGCACATACCCTCCCCGATGTCCATCACCCAACCACCCCATCCTTTCCACCCACCTCTACTGCAGCAACCCTCAGTTTGTTTCCTGAGACCAAGAGTCTCTTGAGGTTTGTCTCCCTTTCTGGCTTCATCTTGTTTCATTTTCCCCTCCCTTCCCCTATGATCCTCTGTCTTGTTTCTCAAATTCCTCATATCAGGGAGATCATATGATAATTGTCTTTCTCTGATTGACTTATTTTGCTCAGTATGATACCCTCTAGTTCCACCCACGTCATTGCAAATGGCAAGATTTCGGGTTTTTGATGGTTGATAATATTCCATTGTGTGTGTGTGTGTGTATAAATATATATATGTGTGTATATATACACACACACATATATATGCCACATAGTCTTTTTTTTTTTAAAAGATTTTATTTATTCATCAGAGAGAGAGAGGGAGAGAGAGTGAGCACAGACAGACAGAATGGCAGGCAGAGGCAGAGGGAGAAGCAGGCTCCCTGCCGAGGAAGGAGCCTGATGTGGGACTCAATCCCAGGACGCTGGGATCATGACCTGAGCTGAAGGCAGCTGCTTAACCAACTGAGCCACCCAGGCATCCCAATGCCACATAGTCTTTATCCATTCATCTGTTGATGGACATCTAGGATCTTTCCAGTTTGGCCAATGTGGACATTGCTAATGTAGGTATGTTTATGGTGATGACAGCAGCTTGTAAGGGATAAGTTGTAAAAGATTGGACATGTAATATAAGATGACAGTATACTACTATAAAGGGAGACAAATCCTAAAATAATCTTTCCATTAGTTGGCAAGTTCACTAGCAGAAGTTCGGTTTTGGGCCAACAAACTGCCTAGCCCACTGGGCATTAATAAAGAGTGAAAGACTCTTCTAACCCAACTCCTTGTCCTTTGCTATGGCCTGAATGTATGTCTCTGCCACTCCAAGTCATATGTTGAAATTCTGACTCCCATAGTGATGTTGTTGGGAGGTGGGGGGGGGTGTGTCTTTAAGGGTGATTAGGTTAGGAGGGTGGAAACTTCATTGGTGGGATTGGCATCTTGATAAGAGACCCCACAAGCTAGGTGGGATTGGCACCTTTAGAAGAAACCTGACAAGCTAGCTTTTCTATTCCATCATTTAAGAAAACACAAGAAGGTACCGCCATTAATCAAAGGCAGGCTGTCCCTAGACAGTGAATCTGCCAGCACCTTGATCTTTCACTTCTCAGCCGCCAGAGCTATGAGAAAGAAATTTCTGTTGTTTATAGTATGTATGTTCATACTATTTCATTATAGCAACTCTAATGGATGAAGACACCCTTGAACTACCTTTGTAAAGATAAGTGTTTGATAATATTCTTAAATATTATTAATTTATTCAAGATCTCTGTGAGAGAATATTCCACAACCAACTCAGTAACTTACATTTCTAACTATTTTATTCTCAAAATAATTTTTTTGCATTTTAACCTGGATCCTATCTGCTATTGTCACAACCCTTTTTTTGTTCTCTCCTTCATGAAGCACATCACCTTCTTCCATATAAAAATCCTTTCCTTAGAAAGTGAAAGGCCTTGTTGAGCCACTATTGTCTCTAAGCAGTGAGAAGACAAGATCACCAAACATAAAACAGTCACAAAACCACTTGAGACAAAGAGTGTAAATGAATGACATGTATGCAGTGTGTTGTAATAGAGAAGCAATAATGAAAATTATTTGCATGGCTATGTAGATCTTTCTTGGGCCAGCGTATTATTCCTACTTTTTTTGTTGATACTCTGTTTCTAAATATATATATATATATATATATATATATTTTTCTTGTAACTTTTTAATTTGAAGACTCTTAAACTTTAGAGGAAGGAAGTCTTTTTTTTTAAATTTTTAATTTTTTATAAACATATATTTTTATCCCCAGGGGTACAGGTCCGTGAATCGCCAGGTCCACACACCCCACAGCACTCACCAAAGCACACCCCCCTCCAATGTCCATAACCCCACCCCTCCTTCTCCCAATCCTCCTCCCCCCAGCAACCCTCAGTTTGTTTTGTGAGATTAAGAGTCACTTATGGTTTGTCTCCCTCCCAATCCCATCTTGTTTCTTTTATTCTTCTCGAAGTCTTTTTTATCTTTTCTTTACACTGCTTCACATTTGCTTTTGCTTTTTTCTCTCTTTCTCTCCCACCCAACACTCTCTCTCCTTTTTTCTTTTTTCATTATCACTCCCTCAAGGAGACATTTTGACGTTTTTTTTTTTTCTAATCATGTACCCCTATGAAAATTTAAGACCACAGGTAAACTGTGTATCTGTTTATACCATTGTACTATCTAAGAATTTTCTGCCTTCCAAGAACCAGTGCTTACTCTCTTATTTTCTGTACCATTTAAGAATAAGTTGGAGACATTGTGTATTTTTCCCCTGAATATTTCAGTATTTATTTCCTGATAACAAGGACAGTCTTTCATATAAACAAAATATAAATGGAAAAATCTGGAAACTTAACACATGGGCACAATATTAGAATAAAAAATCCACGGTCCATATTTAAAATCTCAATTATATCTTTAGGGACTAATTTTTCCAGCCTGTCCAGGGTTCAATTGAGGATTCTACATGGCATTTATTGTTGTGTCTCTTTAGTCACTCTTACTCAGGAATATTTCCTCAGTCATTCTTGACCTTGACTTTTTAAAAGAGTACCCAAGCTATTTTGGAGAATGTTCCTCAATTTGGGTTTTCTGATGTTTTGCCCAGCTTAGATTAAGAAGCTTTACTTTGTTGACCAGAGCGCCGTAGAAGTGATACGTCTTTCCCGGGACAGCACATCGGGAGAAACATGATGTCAGTGTGACTCGGTCCTGGGATGTTAACTTGGATCATGTGCTTTAGATGGTGCCTGGCCAGTAACTGTAAAGTAACTCTTTTTTTCTTTGTAATTAATAAGTAACTTGTGGGGAAAATGTTTCGATACCATGTAAATATCCTCTTTCTCACAAAACTTTCTCTCACTTAGTTTGAGCATCCACTAATGCTTTTTATTTGTTTCTTTTTAACCATCTCATTCCTTCCATAGTTCTTTCTTGGAAGTCTATGGTCAGGAAGAGGTTTTTCTTTACCCCATTAAATTCATTAAATAATGAATAAATAACAACATGAATAAATAATTTGTTATTTTAAGTATGGACCTATGGATTCTAATTTTATTCATTGTGTCATAATCTGTCACTCTCACTTATTTTAGTGTTTAGTGTTCAGGTTGTGCCAAATTTGGCCTGTGGGATCTCCTTTAAGCTGGGTCTTGTGTCCTCTGATTTTCAATTTTTTTTTTGTTTGTTTGTTTGTTTATTTGACAGAGAGAGAGATCACAAGTAGGTAGAGAGGCAGGCAGAGAGAAGGGGGGAAGCAGGCTCCCTGCCGAGCAAAGAGCCCAATTTAGGGCTCCATCCCAGGAACCTGAGATCATGACCCGAGCTGAAGGCAGAGGCTTAACCCACTGAGCCACCCAGGCGCCCCTGATTCTAAATTTTGAATAGTAGTCATTGGTTTCAGTATCTGAGATAGCTTTTTAACACATATTCCCTCTGGTTGAATTCCAGCATAGTGGGAGATCAGACAAAGGAGGCACTGCATTTATCATCGGTAGATCGGGCTCTGTCATTGGCAAGTGTCTGAACTTGAACTATTGAACCTCAGTTTTCTTGTTTGTAAAATGCAGCTAATAATAGTGTCCCAACTATTAACTGGGTTTTTGTAGGGTAGCAAATAAAATATTGCATAAGAAATGCTAGACAAGCTGTAAAGTTTCAATCCTATATAAGGTCATTATTAATATTATAATGCTTTTATAATGATAATGATATAAACCTTATGTTAGCAACAGAATACGTTGGAAGATGCCATGGGCAATGGCCCAGAAACAGGAACACCTTTGATAAATGGTGAGGATCTGCATATTAGAATAAAGTCTTTCAGTCCAGCTCCATCTTCCAGGGTACTTCATATGTGTTATTTTCATTCCTTTGATGAAATCCCAAATCACGAGGCATGGCATTGTCTTTGCAGAGTGTTATTCTTTCAGTGGTTCCCTGTCATTTACACATCGGCACCCGCCTGACGTGCGATTCATTAGAAAGGCATTCTTGCACACAGGCTAGATCAGTCTAATTTATCTAGTAATGTCTGGAAGGTCCATGAGACTGCAGTGCAAATTGGGCTGGTCAGAGGATACTTCCCTGAGAGGAGAAATTTTTTGTTGGTTCTTTGTTCTCAGTGTGGTCTTCATTGTCTAGTCTCAGAAAATCCCTAGAATTTTTGCAGCTCTGTGGAAAAGGCATTTCTTCTTAAATCTTAAGCTTTTTTAAAAGAGTCTTAGGCTAACTTATTATCCAGTAAATAAAACTATTATTTACTTGGGTGAAAGCATTTACACAATGATCAGGGAAAAGGGATCTGAAATCTTCCTCTATTGGGGTGGAGGGGAAGGTCCTAATAGGACTGAGAATTTGTTTCATATCAGCTGAGTTGAACTTTAATTTCTAGACAAACCTGAAGATCCATGGGGAAAAGGCCTTGCTACGGGCCAGGCTTATTGGCTGTCAGGTCAATGTGCTGCTGGATGTCCAAGTTCTGGGCTCAAGTTGGGGAGGTCTGAGTCCTATTTACATCAGGCTGTCATTTTCACAATTTGCCTAAACCCAGGAATTAGTTGTGCAAATACTTTGAAACTACGTATTAAAGAAGTTAAAGTAGGAAAAAACCAAACAACATTCCCAGGCTGGAAAAGACTCCTGTTCTCGGACCTGTCCACACCAATGCCTCACCAATTACCCTCACCAATGCTCTGTGCTAGTTTCCCAGGGAGAGAGGCAATGGTAATCAGGCCAGGACTGTGGTGGTGTTTCTCAGTCTTAATAATCATGTCGAAGGAGAAGCCACTGTCCATCTAAGGCCTGTGAGAAGTACCTAAACATGTCAGACACAGTCTTATCTTTCAAAGAGCTTTTCATCCCTTCTCCTCCTTAACCTAATTTTGATTAGGCCTGACCTAGATAGTTTTAGTCTAGGACCTTTTGAATCTATGCAATAAGTCTCCGACATTGGGAAATTTCCTGCTCCATCTTGAGGATGCTTTAAGAAAATATTTCTATTCTTCAGGCACTTACTATTTATTGTTCAGGATTGGGAACGTATGAGAAGTAGTCTCTGGCAAATTGGAGAAAGGAACTCTTGACCTTCCGAGTCAGTTTCTCTCTCTGATACTTCAAAGTATAAAGTAAGTTCAAAAAACAACAGCTACAACAATTTGTATCTCCTCCCACTATGGCTGGAGTCTGTTTCCCCATTCTTGGAATTTGGGTTGTATTTGTTTTGCCTAATAGGATTGTAAGTGACCTGATGCAAAGCTCTTGTAAAGAGCTCGCACATTGAACCTTATTTTCTTGCTGTTTCAGGAACCCTGTACCACCACCATGTAAGCCAGTTGAGGTTGGCCGGCTGAATGGGAGAGATGAGTGGCAGAGTGGCCCCATTGCTCCAGCCAGCTGCATGTCAGAAACAGACACCCAGCTGACTGGCAGCTAACTGCAAGGCATGAATTACTAGAGCTGAGGCTAGCTGAGGAACTGCTCAGTAGATCCCAACCTGAATTGCCAGCTCCTAAGAATGGTGTGCTGGAAATAATGATTATTGTTTCAATTTTTTTAGCTAAAAAAATTATTTTATTATTTTATTTTTATTTAACTTATATTTTATAAATTATAATTTTAAATTATATTTTATATTAGTTATATTATTATAATTATATTATAACTTTAATTTAAAATTTACGTAATTTTTTAAAAATTCTGATTTTTTTAAGTTTTAATTTTGACTCAGAAGCTGCAAGTATAATAGTCTGGTGCACCCTTCACTCAGCTTTCCCTAAAGGCTACATCGTATATAGCTGCAGTACAATATCAAAAGCAGGAAATGGACATAGATACATGACTGCTAACTGGCCTAAACCTACACCATTTTTACCATGTTTTTTAAAAATCTTCATTCATTTATATGCGTGTGAATGTGCATATGTAGCTCTTTGAAACTTTATCGCAAGTAAATTCATGTAATCCTCACCATGTCCATAGGAGGACTTCTTGCTCCCTCTTTGTATTTGTACCCATTCACCTCCACTCCTGTCTGTGTCCCCTGGCAACTACTAATCTCTTTTGTATTTCTATAGTTTGGTCATTTCAAGAATGTTATGCAAATCAATCATGCAGTATGTATCCCTTTGAGGTCTATCCAAGTTATGAATCAGGAGTTCCTTCCTCTTTATTATTAAGTAGTATTCCATTGTTTGTGTGTACCAAGTTTGTTCTAGAAACTGGCTCTTTGATGGATATATGGTTTGTAAATATTTCCCTCAGTCTTTAGCTTATTTTCTTAACAGAATCTTTTATAGTACAAATGATTTAATTTTAATGACATCCCATTTATGAATTTTTCTTTTATGTATTGTGTTTTTGATGTTATATGTAGGAATTATTTACCTAGTCCTAGCTCCTGAAGATTTTATTGTTTTCCTCAAAAAGACTTACAGTTTTATGTTTTTCATTTAAATCTATGATCCATTTTGAATTAATTTTTGAGTTAATTTTTAGCTTAAATAGGTTCCAGCACTTTGTTGGAACAATACCCAGCCTTCATTGACCTGCTTTTGCACGATTGTAAAAAAAAAGTTAACCATTGGAAATCGTTTGAAAGAAAATCAATCAAATTTCTTAGTTCTCTATATTCAATTGATCTACATTTCTGTTGATTTGCCAGTAGCACTCAGCTATTATTAAGCTATGTAACTATTAAAGATTACTTACTATGGCTATACATTTTTAAAATCAGGTACAATGATTTTTTCTATGTATTTTTTTTTTCATAACTGGTTGAGCCATTCTCAAACGTTTATTTTTATTCCCACATAAAATTTAGAGTAAGGTTTTTGTTTTGTTTTTTTTTTTTTGTTTGTTTGTTTTTTTGTTTTTTGCCTACAAAAAATCTGGCTGGAATTTTGATAGGAAGTGCATTAAACCTATAATATAATTTTGGGAGAATTGATCTCTTCACTACAATCAGTCTTCCAGTCCATGATCATGGTGTATCTTTCCGTTTGTTTAGATCTTCGATTTTTTTCATCAGAATTTTATAAATTTCAGCTTATAGAGTCTGTACATGTTTTATTAGATAAGTTACTCACTGTAATGACCATTTTCATGAGAAAATGGATAACAACTATCAAAAGCAGGCAATTGATATTGGTACAGTGTGGTCTTGACCAAGATTACATCCAAACGTGGCTTAGCTCTATGGGCCCATATACTTCAGTCTCACAGCCAGTAAATCAGAGGGAAAAGTGAAAACACCTGTAAATCACACAGGGCGTGTTGATGAAAATGGAGAACAGGTGGGTCCTACCACTGTTGAAAGCATAAACTTAGAATTACAAGGCTTACCTCAGACTTCCAGAAAGAAGGTAGGATTTTATTTCTGAAACCAAGATTAGTCTAGAACTTCCCAACTATAAAGTCTGTATATTAACTCTTACATTTAGATTTCTCAAGTTGCTATAATGAACACATATATAATCTAGGCTCTTAATGGATGATAAAAACTTGTGTTTATATACTCTGAGTCTGGATGGA
Source organism: Mustela nigripes (assembly GCF_022355385.1). NCBI lineage: Eukaryota > Metazoa > Chordata > Mammalia > Carnivora > Mustelidae > Mustela > Mustela nigripes. Next base: position 58,370,570 of record NC_081569.1, on the reverse strand, counting down.
ACTGCCTTCATGTTTGTGACTCTAGCTGCCCAAGAAACACTTGACTGGGACTGTTACTCCTATGATGACAGGTTAGCGCTCATGATAAATCATAGTTTTCCTTGTCATGTTAATCTATCTGTTCTCTCACCTACGTTAGTTGCCCTGTTCCTCATTTCTAAAAAGAGAAAGAAAAACAAAAATTTACATTTGTTTATTATTTTTGATAAACGCAGTCACATTAAAATATAAAAGGATAAGATCCAATGATTTGGAACGAACAGAAACCTATCGGGGTGGGGAACAGAGGCTAAAGGGAATTGGCTCGTAAGAAACAGATACTACATACAAACAGTGGAGGTTGAGCCTCAAAGATCATTTGATGGAGACTTTGCATATCTCACAAAAGGCAGAATATCTGAGCTAGGCTTCCCAGAAAAAGTTGAGATCAGTGTTTACAGCTCATGGAAGTCAGTGGACCTCTACAAATTCTACTAACTACTGCTCCATCCTGATTGCCTGTGATTCTGGGCTTCAGAATAGACATCTGGGTGAGAACCAGGCCCTGCTGCTTCCAACCGTAGCCCTCAGGGTAGCACTACCAGTCGTGGCTGGACATAATGGCAATGCACCTTGCCTCGGTAATGCACATCTGGAATGCCAGGGTAAGTTAACCAACCCTAAAACCACTGGACAGGTAGGGGAGTCCACCAGAAAAAGCTCCAAAGCAAGATAAGCTTCCAAAGAAAAACTACAAGATACACAAGGAAAATTTCTGTCATGAGGATAGCTAGACCCAACAGTCTATATAGAGTCTACACATGAGGAAACAGCGTTCTGTATCATCGACAGAGTTTACACATAAGGAAGTAAAAGTAATGCTGTGATATAAAAATATGTTAAAATAAGTACTTTGGAATCATCAAGTAAGTCAAAGAGGGAATGAGAACAAAGGAGCATTAATCAAGAACAGCAAGGTATTATAAAGATTATTCTAGAAACCTTGAAAATGGAAATTGTACTCATTGAAATCAATGCTGTAGCTGATAAGGAAAGCTGTAAACTAGATATCTGGGCCAAAACTGGAATGAGGCAAGGGAAGAAGTATGTTGGGGGTGAGGTAGCACCCCCCTTCAGGCACAATTTAAGGAGGCACACACTGTCAGGTGCAGACCTTGAACTTGTGTAAGACTGAGAGTGAGTGCCTCCTTTAATGGTGTGTCTTAGGCACTATGCTTGCCTCACCCTTGTTCTGGTTCTGGTAGACATTCCGAAGAGCAGGTTATGAATTAGAAGATACAACTGAAGGAATGGCCTGGAAGGCAGGTAAAGAGATTTACAAAATGAAAAGTTGAGAAACTGGAGGAAAGCACACCCCCCACCCCCACCCCCCCCCAAATATCTTAAGAATTCCAGAAAGAGAGAATAAGGAGGAGAGGGAGGAAGAAATATTAATTTAAATAACTTGAAAATTTTTCAAAATTTAAGGTAGTCATCTTTTAGTTGAAATAGTCTTATAAGTGAGATTTTAAACCATTTCTTATTCATTGCTGAAAATGTGAAGGGCCCAAATTATACCTTGTCCCCTGAGCCAGGCCAGTTTCATGGGGTTGGGAAAAGCGTATTGGATCTCAGGGCATCGGCACGTTAGGACTGTGGATGGCATGGAGAGATGACGTCCTTGCTTTTACGCATCTGACTAGTAAACATTCCAAAGACCATTTCCAGTATACATTTGCTTCCAAGTAGCTGTGGCTCAGCAGGACCTTGACTGTCTCATCATTCACTGAGGGACTCTCATCACTCCAGTAGTTTGAAGTTAAGTGGGATGTTTGTTTGAGAACCACTCCCACTACAGGTCTTCCTTCCTCGCTGCCGCAGATGAAATGTTTTCAGCCCCCTGTGCCTGTCATCCTCTATCTCCACTGCCGAGGGAGATGCATTTTGCTTATTAGACTGCAACACGGACTGCAGAAATTGCTTGGTAGGAAGAGTATGGTTTTAATCCTTCAAGCTGTTTGCTTTTCTTCACTCCTTATCACAACTAAATACGCAGTTAAGGCAGAAAGCCTGACCATTTTGGCCCAGTCAATGCACAATTAAAGAAAAAGATGGGTCATTGCTTATTTCTGGGCTCACATTAGCCCTCATGGCAATTTAGGTCTAGTAATGAGTGCAAAGTTTACTTCCCCTTTTTAACAAGTTCTTTACCACATGGGTGGTAAGGTAAACAGAGGCTCAAGTCGTGAAGAAACTTGAGGCAGGAGGAAATCCTTAGCCTATAGGAGAGGGAGAATTTTGAATAAATAATTTGAGTTAGCCTTGCAAGGCTCTTTGTTTATTTCAAGGTAATTAAAATGTTCTGGGTTTGGAGGAGAAATGATGCTTTGGGAATTACTCATTTGATGTTTTTAAATTAGGGTTTTGGCATCTCTTTCCAGGACTGAGTAATTTCTTTTGTGGTGTCTGTGTGCAGATAACATAACAATCAAAATAACCCAGAGCCTTCAGTCGAAACGTGCCTGGGAAGAACTGACGAAGGTCACATTGTAAATTGGGGCTCAGCAGATGCTAAATCAGAAATTTTACATGGAAAACGTTGAGTTGAGATCAGGACACTGAAGGATTGTATCAATAGGTATGTGCATGTGTATGTGTATGGGTTTACACGAGAGAAAGACAGAGGGATACAGAGAGACAGATTAAGAAGCAGAGACAAAGCAATGGGGAGACCAAAAGACTGAGAGACAGACAAAAACATAACTCTTGAGCATTCAATTATAAATCGGGAAACTCAACTCGGTGAGAGACTATTTGCATAGCCATCACGAAAGCACAAACATGAAGAGTAGTCACCATGTACCAGGCGTACCATAGGATGTAAAACATTTACAAGGCCTGGCCCCTTTCTAGGCAGGAGGAACAGAGAAGTAAGTTTGTCTGTAGTGTGTAATATGCTAGCATGGGATTGAAGAGGAACGCACTGTAGGGTTAGGTGAGATCAGTTGATGTTCCAGGTAGATCCCAAGGTCTTGCTGGTTTGGTCCAGGGTGCTCGTTGTGCCAGGCTTTGGGGAATATTATCTTGATGCAGTGTGGTGTGGTCCAAGGAGCTTCAAAATAGAGAGAAACATCTATCTAAATGTTGGTCTTCCTCGCTTGTGCCATATCCAATAGAAAGCAGATGGTATGCCAACTAAAGAATACATTCATTTTGGACTCATTTAATACAGTAATCATATTTAAATTAGGATTGAGCTTTTTTTACATTCTACAAATTGCTTTCACCTTTAGGATCTGGTGGCTGCATCTTTAAGACAAGTCTGTGCTGGGAAGATGTTATTGGTTCACAGGCAAAGAAGCCGAAGTACAGAGATGTTGAAATACTTGCCCAAGGTTACAGAGCTGGGAAATGGCCAAGCAGGGCTTGGATTCAAGTTCATTATCCTTTCTTCATTCTCTGTATCTAATTGCCTGCTATATGAAATGCTATTTAGGATTCTGCATTATTTCCTATCACAACTCTGTTAACAAAAGAATGCTAGAGTCCAGGATGATAGAAAAAAAAAATCCCATATCTAAATTCTCTGCTTGAAGTAGAGATTTTTTTTTTGTTTTTGGTCATGACTTTTACAGAGGGCCAAGAGGTTTGGTGACCTTATGTGTTAAAAATCATTGCTACATTAATCATTTTGACATAATAGATTTTAGGAAGGCTTTTCTGAGTTCCACTTAAGATAGTTTCTTACTAGTGTTGAGTGAACTGGTTTGACTTTCTGTCAAACTCCTTCAAACCAGGAGCAGCATGACCAGTTCCCTAGCCAAACACAGAGCGGGAAGGCTGGGTTTGTCTTGTCTCTGGCTTGCTTCTGTAACTGGAAGAAAATGTCTCAGAAAATAATGGGAGCAGAGCACACCACATGGTCCCCCCTCAAGAAGGCTAGTTTGAGAACTAGAGCCTCGTTCCATTTGAAACTTTCAGCGTCATGACCACAACTTTTCTCCTTGAGACTCAGATACAGGTTTGGGGGTCAGAGGAAATTTAAGGGAGACAGTCCCTTTCAGCTTGGGCCTCCATGACGTGTTTTAAAAATGGAAATAGTAGAGAAAAGCTAAATAGGCGATTTAAGATAATGTTGGCCTCTTGTTTGGCATTGCAAATTACATTTCCCATATGTTTTTCCCATGCGTGGCTGTTTCCTATTGATGGATATTGACAATAAAGGAGATAAGATAAGTGTTTTACTCTTCCATTCAGTTGTATATTCTTGGATCAATGGCTCTCAAAGAAACAATCAGGACTATTTGGATTTCCTGTAGAAAAAGCTTTGTCAGAACCACCCACTAACCTTGGCATTCATATCCCCCCAAATTGTTGTGCTTACCACTAGATACTTCTTAGAAAATGAAGTTTCAGAAGATGGGCCCATTCCATATATCTTAGGAATCTGATTCCATATTCTTAAGAGGGCCGTGTGAATGTTAAGGCACCTTGGGCCTGTATTGCCAGAAAGCTGAATATGGAGGCCTAAGTTCATGCTTTTCAATTTAGTATCAGTTGTGTATCTGGGTCTCTGGGAGGTGATTTGACATTTTATTTTCTTATAGGTGTTTAGGATGGCCTTATGGCCTCCATTGCACAGATGGAGGACTGGAGACTCAGAGATGTGTCCCTGGTGACCGCTTACATGAGGCAGGATTCCTTCAGATACAAAGCCCTCACAGGCTCTGTTACAACCATGCAGGCACTTAACTAAGGGGACTTCATGTGACTGCTGCCAAACGAACTCTAGGTCACTAGGGAACGTTTGCTTCTTCCAACATTGTTTTCCTAGAAGACTGGAGAAGAAGCATTCCTAGAATGCAAACATCATGGCATTGCTTTTCCAAAAAGCAGGCTTCTGTTGCAAGACCCAGCAGAGAGGTCTATAGGTCTTCACCTTTCTTCTTTGGGAGGAATTTAAATCATTACAAAGTCTGATCTAAAATACTCCCCAAGGTGTAATTCTAGGGGGAAAGTGGAATTGGTAGGTTATCTGACTGATTTATCCACGTGGAAAACTGAATTGGGAGGCATTTTACAGAGCTATTCAGGGTGTGGAAAGACTTAGGCTGTGATTTCGATGCCCAAAGAAGGAGAAAAAAGAGTCAACTCAGGGGGAAAAAAGTCTAAGAAACAAAAAAGCGATCATGTCTAATGCTGCTTGGCTCCACAGTGTATGCATGGTCGTGACCGTGAGGAGGTTCTACTGGGAAGATGGCGGGAAGTTGTGCATAGTGATGGAGATAGGGAGGCAGTGTCACCACTTCCATCCTCAAAGTCTTTGGACCATGAGTGCATATTCTGGGTCACATGTCACCCCCCAAAGAGCAAACCCCTCAGTCTCTAGGTGGCTCAGGTGAATTAGCCTTATTATGTTTTTTTTTAATGCTTGTTCATACAATCCTTATAAAAGGACCTATAATTTTCAGTCTGTATTCTGAAACCAGAAAAATGCCTTTGGTATAATTCCTCCACATCTTCAGTTTTAGAGAACTAACCAAGGAGATCTTGCTGGAAGACCTTTTGTTTTGTTATAAAAGAATATCAGACCTTTAACTGTTGGCACGGATAGAAATTTTAGGTCCACTTTTTGAGATGAAGATTTGAATCATGAGGCAATGAGCCTTGAGTTACCAAATAGATTGTCTCTCTGTCGGCAGGTCACTTCCTCCCTCCAGGTCTCAGATTCCTCGTCTGAGGAACGAAGGAATGGAACCCAAAAAACATCTTTATAGCTCCTTCTGGTACCACAAGTTTTGACGGTAGGAAAAGAAATCCCTTTGTTTCTGCAGGCCCGGTTCCCTGACCACATTACTGATGGTGGTCTCTCAGGCCCCCAGGGAATCCTCGCTTTGGTTCAGGGGTGGGCCTGCCTCTCTGTGGGAGAACATTCCAGGCCTGGCCATTCCCAGCCCAATGAAGACAGGAATTCCTTAGCAGGCCTCTGAGGGCAAGGGTCCCCAAGAAGTGGGGCTGGGCTTGTACCACAGATTTTGAGTAGTGTTGTGGGAAGGATGCTTGCGTTCTGATAGGCCAACTTCCAGTAGCACTTTTCTGGGGAAACAGTCTCTGTGGTTAACAGGAAAAACAGGCTAATAGTATTGTTTCATGTTCACACTCAGCCCTCCATCTGGACAGTTGAGAAGTCTGACTTATAGAGAATGTGTTTACTGAAAAAAGCCATTTAAAGAGTTTCTTGGAGCCAGAGTTAAACATAAAATGGGAAAAGGCAAAACCTTTTAGAATTCCGTTGTCAAGTCAGGGTCCATCTATTGCCGCTGGGGATGTATCTGCCTACCAAACCCTGATGGCCGGCCTCCCAGCACAGCTAGAAGTGGCAGTGTGGTTGGTGGGTTTCTACACTCTGCTGCTGTGCTGAGCCCAAGCCCTCTAGCCTCTTATTTGTGGAGCTCCATAGCTAAGTTTAAGACTACTTGCAGAAGGGAGGGCTGGCTCCCTCTGGCCCTGAGACCTGAGACTGGGAACTCAGGAGCCCTCTTGGGGTGCATCGCCTTGTCCCTGATGCGTGCAGGCTAGCAATCTGGTTTGTAGGGTCATCTACAGTGATGGGAGAAGACAGGTGGGAGCTTGAGAGACGATGGCGGGGGCGGGGGAGGGGAGGGACACTCTGACCCACTGTTCTGGGACCGGCTGCTCTGCCTGAGGCCTCTGTTCAATATTCTTCTCTCTTCTCCATCCGTTCTCATTTCTTTCCTCCTCCTCTTTGTGCTTCACCAAAAAATGTACGTAGGCTAGAATAGAAGTTTTAGGAAGATACTATGATGTCTTTCACAGTCTGAATCCTTGGTTTCGTGTGCTGTTTAGCATGTTGGTAGATGGTCAATGAAGGTCCACAGAATTAGTGGATATGTGAAATGTGTTTCTTCTACCAGAGTCTGAATTTTTTCACAGCTTGTGACTTCTGCTTCCGAGGCTGGGGTAGGGGGATCTGGTTGGACCTGGGATGATCACTTTTTAAATTGTAAAACTAAAAAAAAAAAAAAAAAAAAAATTGTAAGATTTGGGGGGGGCACACTTAAAATTTGGGGGGACACACTTAAAATTTATTTATTTAAATTGAGATAAATTTGAAATGTAACATTGTCTTTTTAGGTGTACAACTTAGTGATTTGATATACATATGTGTGATGAAATGATCATGACAATAAGTCTTGTGAGTATCTACCATTACTACCATTATACATAGTTGTGAAATTTTTGTATGTGTGATGAGAACTCTTTTAAGGTCTACTCTCTAAGGTACCTTCAAATATATAAACCAGTATTATTAACTATAGTCATCACACTGTACATTATATCCCAGGACTTATGTATCTTGTAATTAGTTATGCCTCTTGACCAGCTTCACCTATTTTTGCCCACTGCCTCTCCATGCCTCTGGCAACCGCCAATCTGTTCTCTCTCTGAATTTGATTTTTCTTAGATTTCTTATGTAAGTGAGATCATATACTTGTATTTGTCTTTCGATCTCCATGTTAACTCTATTTAAGCATATAATTTGGTGGCATTAATTACATTTGCACTGTTGTGCAGTCATCACCAGACATGGGATTTTTGCAGCCAGATGTGGGTGTGGGAGATGCCAGGAGGAAAGAAAATACGGGTATAGCATCAAAGACAGCTTTGGGAATTAAGGAAGAAATGAAAACGCAAAAGATCAAGTCTACAGAGGTAGGTGAGACATAAGAAAATCTAGATCTCAATGAAAGGGGCTTCAAGTGAGCTCAGAGAGCACTTGGGTTCCAGTGAGAACCAGAGGGGCAAACATGGGGAGCTTCCTGTGGCTAGGTTCATCAGTGGAGGTGTTGGGCTGCTGAAGAAATCGGGACACTGGCAACCATGTCTTCCTAGTCTCTTCGTACCTAAGAATATCCCATAGAGTTCAGCACACAAGAAGGCATGTAATGAAAATTTTAAATGAAATTGAACTTGTTGCTTATGGTAACGGGGTGACATATTCAGGATGGGCTGGACATTCAGCATGTGGCTACTGCCCCCTTGGGCCCTAAGTAAAGGATGTTTAAAATGCTTGATTGCCTCTACCTTCTGCTTTCAGTCATCTCAAAAGCTGTGGCTGTATTATTCCTAAAGGGTTGTTTCAGCCTCTTCCCCCCCCCCCCCCCCACCCAGAGAGTAACAATGTAGAAAAAATTGAAAGGCCATTGAAGACAAGAAACCAGGTTTGCCAAATGCCCAATTTCTACCCACGGAGCAGGTCAGCTGGAGGAAGCAGGAAACACGTGAAGGCTGGTGTCCTTTCCCTAACCTCTGGCAAATCTGACAGTCTGTGAACCTCCTTGCCCTCTTCCCCCCAGCCATCCTTCTGGACTCGGGTGTTGCAGGAGCCCTGCTAAACGAAGGTCCTCTTTGTAGCCTCTGACAGCTTTGACTTTGCCATGTGACTCCATTCACATCAGTGATGACTTGGACTTGCTTGCCAAAACCTGAGCCCAGAAAAAGAATGTTCTTTCATGGACCCTGGGAGCACAGAGGGGCCAGTGAACACTCCTGGGGGGAGGGGTTTGGGTAGGGGGTGCAATGGCAATCATTCTTCCCCCACTCCCTGTGGAAAAGCTGCCACAGACAGGTGCAGATTCAAGGCCCTCCGAATGAGAGGGAAGGGGGTACATTTCAGGCAGTAGACCCTGGAGAGAATGGGAATTAGTATGAGTGTCAGAAGGCTGGGAGGACATGAGTCTGGGGAATGCAGAAAAACAGGTGGAAAGATAGGGAAAAATAGGATGAAATAGACAAATTTGGGCCAAATTATGAGGGACGATGAGGGCAAAGCAGAGCTGTAGAGGTTCTATGCAACAAGCTATGGGGAGGCACTGAGTTTTTGAGAATCTATCCAACAAATTTTCTTGGACGCTATTATACTTCAGATACTAAAGTAGGCTCTGGGGATACAGTGGTAGGGGTTCATATCCTGAAAGAACCTACAGTTTAGAGTGGGAGGCAGGTCAGCAGTTGGCCATTATAATGTAGTAGCTACATGAAATGACAGGTTAAAAGCTTATATAAAGATACAAACAGATTGGATGGAGTGAACTTAGAGTGGTGGAGGCCTGATATGGAGCTCCTGCAATAAATGAATATGTAAGTTATCTTGAGTGCATGGTGGTGGAAATAGGAAGGAATGGACAGAAGGAAAATGTATGTCTAAAGAGAGCTAGTAGCCACAACACAGATTGGCACTAGTTTGCATTCAATAGAATATTTGAACAAATGCATGAACTTTGTGACTCTGCATTTTTTTAAAAAGATTTTATTTATTTATTTGACAGACAGAGATCACAAGTAGGCAGAGAGGCAGGCAGAGAGAGAGGGGGAAGCAGGCTCCCTGCCGAGCAGAGAGCCCGATGTGGGGCTCCATCCCAGAACCCTGAGATCATGACCTGAGCCGAAGGCAGAGGCTTTAACCCACTGAGCCACCCAGGCGCCCCTGTGATTCTGCATTTTTAAGAAGATGGCAGAAAAGCTGGCTGTCTGATTTTGAACTTAGGTGACAGAATGGAGATACCGGTGACAGAACAAAAGAGCTGGGGAGAAAGGAAGGAGGCAGAGTGATAGGACAGGAAGGGAAAGGAAGATGTTTACATTTGGCTTAAGACATGTTGAGTTTAAGATGACGGCAGAACATCCATAGCAAATGTCTAGTTTGTAGTCAGAGGATAAAGCAAGCAAAGAAACAAACAAGCCTTGGAAAGAAGTACTGAAGAATGCATGTCAGAACAGGCTTGGAGATACTCGTTCTGAGTAATTAGTCGAGGAATAATAAAGGAGTACCTCAGATTGAGTTCTCTGGCAAAGAAAAATAAAACTGTAACAAGGAGCAGAGAGTTAAGGATCATGACTTAGAAATTACTCACACGTTTCTCCTAATGAATGAGGTCTGGGGTCAGACTTGAGTTTGACTTCTAGGTCCCATGTGTCTGGGGAACTCTTCCAAGTACAGCCTCTCCCCTCCATCTTTTATGGCTGCCTTCTCGCTGGGGCTGCTGTCAACACAGGCTTCATGTGAGCAGCTGAACCTCAGCTTGTGTCTTCTAGCCTCTTTGCAGCAGCTGGACCTGGTCCCAGGGTCACTTAGCTCTATGTAGGATCCGAATTTAAATTAAGTTGAAATTCTGTCTCCACAAATGGTCTCTGACCTTGCCTATCCTGGAGACTTGTATTTCACCACTACCTAGAGATTTCTGCTCTTTTTCTTTTCACTTTAGACAGTGTGACCTGAGCCTAGAAGCTGGGACCCAGAGATCTGATCTTTCTGCCTTGGGACATCCTGGCCCTTGCCCCATTGATGGTAACATCCCCAACTCTGACCTGTCTTGCATTTATCTTCTGCCTCTTTCCCCAGTAGCCCTCAATTAAAATGCTGGCATTCCCTCCATGGTTGGGGCAAAATGGGGAACACATTAATTCTTGCCATGACCTTCCTCTGGTCTTTGAGAGAACTGAGTCCTAACTGGGATTCCAGGAGTCTGTCTGGATTAGTTTACCTCTGTTTGTTTTCTATAGTCATCTCAGCAAGTTTTGAGGAGAACTCCCTTTCTTTGATGTCCCCACATATCCTGGAACTAGTACAAGGAAGCTTTGACAAAATTGCTTATGACAGTTGGAAAATTCATGAATGCCTGTTGAAAATGACCTGGGAGCTTAACTATTCTAATTTGAAATCTAATTTCAAAGCTCAACCATTCTAAAAGAATTAGTGTCTCAGAATGGAAACAAAGGGAATCATCATGAAAACTAAGAAGTATTACGATTGAGGTTTTTGAGAAAGAAGGTGTGATACACTTTTTTAATTAGTTGTGAAATTTTCCAAATGTTCCAGTCATTAACAGTCTGTAAAGTAGCCTGAAACTGTAATAGGAAGACTCATTTGCCAACTTTATTTTCAGAAAGTTATTCTTTGAGTAATATATGTTTCTGAACCAAAATTCAAAAGAAATAAAAGAGTATATAGTAAAATTTGATCTCACATCCCAGTCCCCAGCTTCCCAGTTGCCTGCCCCAGGCCAACCATCTTCTATGATTATATATTATTTAGTTATTTAATCTATTCTTTAGGGTATATATAATTATCTTATAATTAATCATTAATATAAATCATAATAAAATAATATATAAAATATAATAAAATTAAAATTAAATAAATAGTATATATATTATCTTTTATATATACTTATAGAATCACCCCTTACTTATATAATTCTTCCAGAGATGGTCTTGGTGTGGAAGCACATACATGTATACAGACACATGTGTGCGTATTATCTTTTTCCTTAAATAGTGGAATACTCTGCAACAGTGTGTATTGTCTTTCACTTACCAGTATGTTAGAGGCTATTCCCTGTAAGTTTTGGGTGCTGCATTATTATTTTTAAAAAAGCTACAGAGCATTCTACTGTTTGAACATATATAATATATTTAACCAATTATTAATAAAGAAAAATGTACTTATTAATTTGTTGAAGACCATTTATGTTGTTTCCAGTCCTTGCTATTAAAATAATGTTGCAATTAATATTTTTGTACTCATTAAGATGACCAAGAAAAAATGAAAACAGTGCACTTGTATGTGTATGACCGTAAAAGAAATTGCCAGAGGCATCTGTCTGGGGCTAGTGGTGAGGGCATTTTAAATTTGCATGTATATTGATAAATTGTTCTCCATGTATACTAAGTTGTTTCCCCTTTGTTTATACTCTGTCATTTCTACTGATGTATAAAAATGTTCCTTTGCATTGTGGTCAATTTTATAACACAAAGAAGCTTAACTACAAAGTTTCTATATGAAATCAATTTAGTAGAAAAAACACTGACATTGTCAAATAAGCTGAGTATTTCCATTGAAAAGATTTTGGAAATTTGACCTAAGGCTAGAAATAGCCTCAGGCATAAGTAAATGAAATAAATCACTCTATATAGTATGATTTGAAAGGCTCTGGAGGCCTATTTGGTAATTTTTTTCTTAATATTTTCTATGGACTGAATGTTTGCATTTCTTACTTCCCTGCCAAATGCATATGTTAAAATCCCAATCCCCATCACCATAGTGTTCGGAGATGAGACCTTTGGGAGTTCTCTGAAATAGGCAGGGTCATATGTTTCTGTTCATTTGTCCAGATTAAACACCTGAGGCTTGTATGTTAGCACATGTATTCAAGATTCCCAGGTCTAGGATCCAGGAATGCTTTCTTTTATGTCAGTGCTCCACATCCCTTCCATTACTCTCTTTTGTTCCAAGAGCGAGACTTGCTTGAAACATGCAGGAGTAAATACTCTTCCTAATGTTTTTCTTCTTCCTTTCTCTGAAACTGTGGGTTCAAAGATATTTTAGGGACTACTTTTCTGCTAATGCATAAAATATGCAAAAAAAAAAGGTGAAAGGAAAAATTTTATCAGTTGAATCAAAAAGTAATAGACAAGTGTGTTGCTCATTTTTCTAAACAAGGAATATAGTAAATCATTTTAGAAAGAAAAGTTTTTCAAAGAAAAATAAAACTCACTATTTTATCTGTAGTACATGTCTGAATTATAATACATGTTTGCTGGAAATGAAATACGCTAGTTAGTCTTTGGGCAGTTTTTCTTAGATCACCAACATAGTCTTTAGAAAACAATGAGTATAAAGTAAAAAATATTGTCTGACTCTGGATTATTCTTTGATCAATTATTCTCTATTCATGTGCCCAGTTGTTCTCTATTCTCTTACTTCTACCTATAATTGGCTTTTGAGACTATGTAGTGTATTACTAAAAATCTATCATTCGCTTAACATGATGATTAGGAAAACATTATATTGAATGAGAAAAAAAAACCACAAACACCATTTTCCACACAAAAAAGGGATTATTATAAATTTTGTTGGCTACTAGAGAGTGAAATGGTATCATCTTTCATGGCTATCTTGTTTTGCTTTTTTTCTTTTTCAGAATAGACTCAGATTTTACCATTTTGTAGAATGACATCTTGATATTCTATATGTATCACATCCTGTGGAGAGAAGGAGCATTATTTCACATTTAAGTTTAAATAGTAAGTTCTGGGTTTCTGCAAATGACTTTATACTTTAGTGTGACTGCAAAATAGTGACAGTAGAATTCTTCCTAAAGAGAGTATTTTTTTGTAATAGGGAGAAAGTATGGTGGACACTGACAACAAATGTTCTGGAGGCATTTTACAGCATTGTAGAATTTCCACAGTGCTGCACTGGAATTGCTGACCAATTTGACTCAAGGGTCATGGACTCTTCATTTTAAGAAGAGAGAAGTTCGGAGGCCTGCATCTAGGAAGCTCTCTCTTAGGGTCCAGACATCTGTTGAGTTGTCACAATCATCTTCACATCTACTTTACTGGATCCCTATTGTATTTGAGTTCAGTGAAGTCTTGTTACTGAAAAAAGTGACAGTGAAAATCCTGGAATTCAGGAAAAGACTTACCTGGAACCCCCAAGGGAAATCGGGAAAGCTGGACCATCCAGGTTGATTGAGAAAAGAGTGTCAGAAGAAGCATCAGAGACTTGATGCTTCACATTGTGACCTTTGACAATGTAATTGAACATACTTCCTCAAGAAAGAATTCAGAGTCATCTTTGGTTACCAACATCCTCACCTCTGGTGTATCCTTTACTCCTTTGACAGTAAAACTGGAGATTTCATATGCTTAGACCTTCCTGGGGTAGGGGGGATACCTTCTGGCCCTTTTCCAATTATGTGGTACATACCATGTGGTTGACACACTTTTCCTATAAATGACCAGATAGTAAATATCTCAGGCTTGTGGGGGCCATATGGTTTCTGCTGTAGCTGTTCTACCCTGAAAGCAGAAGACACTCAACTTTGAAAGAGAATATATGTGAACAGATGTGTGTAGTTGTGTCAATACATATTTCCTTCAGCAATAAGAGGGTGAGCTGGATATGGTGCATGGACTGTAGTTGGCCAACTCTTGTTTTAGAGGTTAGGTAACTTTTCCATCATTATTTTATTTTATTTTAATCTTAATTTTTAGAGATAGTGAGGGAGTGGGGAGGGGAAGAAGGAGAATGAGAATCTTAATTAGGCTCCATGCTTAGCATGGAAACTGATGAGGGGCTTGCTCTCACAACCCTGAGATTATGACATGAGCCAAAATCAAGAGCTGGATGCTTTAATGGACTGAGCCGCCCAGGGGCCCCATCTATTCATTCACTATTTTATTGACAAATACAGCAAGTGTTTATTGGTCACTTATTGCCATGTACTGTGATTAAGTGTATTCTACACTTTGCTTCATTTTAATAGAAGAGAACCAGCAAAACATCCTAACCAAACAAATTAACAATGGCAACAATATATGAAAGAATTAATTTGCATTAGAAACTGAGCATTAGCCAGCATTTATACTGAGATAGGTTCTTTGTCTCTAAGCATAAAGTAATGCTACATATAATCAGAATACCACTAGTCTACATTGAAGGTCTATTTGAATTTAATAGAGCAAGATTAAATACAGTAATTAAATATCTCACATAACTCAAAGGTATGTATACTGGTCAAAGAGAGTGATAGGTATGGCGATGCTATTCAACAATATTTGTAATAAAACACAGTGTTATATTTTAAGTCTGTTCACACATTAATATTAAGGATAAAGTGTACTCACATATAAATAAAGTATATGCAGAGCTTACAATACAAAGCTAGTATACATCTTACTAGGTCAAAATTTTGAGGGTATCCCAGGTCCTTAAAGATGGTATTATCTCAGCCAACTTACCCTCTTACAGTTTGGTGTGTTCTGTCGCAGGTCAGGTATATATGGGAAAAGAAAAGAGAGGAACATCCATTTCAGGCTAAAAGGGAATGAGTTGGATCACAATATTCCTGGAATAGAAGAGGCAGAGCGCTTGTCAGCCTTTTCCAAGAGTCCGGCAAAACTAGATATCAAAACTTGACAAAGGTAGAATAAGAAAAACATGAATGAATATCGGTTCAAACACAACCCTTGCAGGCACTTGTCCAAATAACACAGCACGTGTGTAGGGATTGAGTTCACGTGGGGTGTTGGGGAGCAGCAGGGGGAAGCAGAGGCAAAAAAAGAAAAAGTCATCTCAAGAGAGAGATGACTTTAATCAATCACATCTCTTATAATTCACATTTTTGTGGCTCTGGTAGATTGCTTTGTGGGGAACACCCTGGTGGAGGAAAACAAACCCTTTTGATGATTTATTTACTTATTATTTGAGAGAGAGTGTGTAGGTGTGCAAGTGGGGAAAGCACAGAAGGAGAGAGAGAATCTCAAGCAGACTCCTTGCTGAGCATGGAGCCCCATGTGGGGCTTGATTTCAGGACCCTGAGATCATGACCTAAACCAAAATGAAGAGTTGCTTGCTTAACTGACTGAGCCTCTCAGGTACCCCATCTTCGGTGTTTTATAGCCTCAGGTGCCCAACATGTGCCCAGTCATTCCACAGTTGGTGTTTTTGAGTGAATGAGGGATATGGTCTATCCACCTCAGCAAAATTTGAAGGGCATTTGTATTTTCTGGATTCTGCAGCTCTTCCTCATTCCAGCTCCTCCTCATTTGTCTTTTCCCATCTTGGATTTGGTGACATCTCCTTCCTGGTGACAGTATCCCTGATCCTTGCTGGGCTTAGTTGAGTCTACCCTGGCCTGCTATGTGCTGTTGACTGTTCCCCTCCCTCCGCTTCCCTCTCCTCCCTTAACCCCCTCCCCTCCTCCCTCCTCTCCCTCCTCCCCCCTGCCTCTCCTTCTCTCACCTCCCCTCTCCCCTCCAAAGCTTTTGTGCAACTGTTCTCCCCCAGTGAAACTAATCAATCAGTGAATGTTTCCAGGACACGGACACATCAGTGGATGCTGATGCAGTAATGTATTCAAATGAGCCTTCCCCTGGGCAATATGTACAGATGCAATAATGATGACATAATGAATAAATCTGAAGACTAAAATTCTAGAGGTACCATCAGTGTGTCTCGCTTCATGCCTGGCGTATGTGTTTAAAAAAATTGTTGAAGAATTCATGATTAAATGTATGAATGAATAAATAATTTCAGGGCAGGCAAGACTTTGAGCATGTTGAGTGTCCTCCCAGGAAACCAGTAGAAAGTCTGCCCTAAAGGTAGTGAGTGGAAAGCTTAATTTCAGCTCAGAGACACCAGTGAGGGCTCCAGCCTCCCCCCCACCCACCCAACACCCCAAGGCTAAGGGCCCTGACAGCTCCTGCTAGCAAGGTAGATCCTAGAAGCCAGAGCACAGAGCGTTCATTCCAGACTGCTCCCTGGACATACACACCCTTCTGACTTTCGGAAATGCCAACTTGCATCGGAGGCCGAATGTTACTTAATTTATGGAGATTGGCTGGGTTGGGTTTCAGATATTTCCTAGGATTTTGGAGTCCAACATTTGTTCTTTGGATTTAAAGATGAAATAATGAAGATATAATCCAGGCACAACTCTGCTTCTGGGAGAAGAGAGATGCACAGGGATCCCTAAGTAAGTGCTGGAGACGGTAGGGGTTGGCCCCGGGCTGTGGGGTATGGATGAGCAGCAGGAAGACCTGGGGAGGGTCTCAATAGCCATAGACCCCCAGCTTGCACGGGAGGAGACTGAAGCCCCTGGAGACCCGTGCTATGCATTCTTGGTGGCAAATTCAGGAAAGGGATTAAGTAAGAGATTCTTCCTCTTCTCCCTGCTCCTCAATTTAGACATCGGTATGGTAAAACGATCATTGGAAATGAAAACCCCTTAACGAATATTAAACTTTCTGTGTTCGGCCACAAATTATTTTAACATTCCTTGGAGCCTTTACCCCCTTCCTTATTTTAAGAACTTTCACATTTTGATGTCAAAATAAGTCCAAGAAGTGGGAACAGTTTGCCCTGAGAGCCCGACTCTGGGAAGCTAACCTGTTTTGCAGTCCAACTCCTGTGGTTGGGGTGTTTAGGGTTAGTTTGAACACTCTGGGTCTTGCATCAGCTCGGGGGTGGTTTTCTGTTTCAGAAGGTATCTCTGGCTTGGTGGAGATTCTGAGCTACCCAGCTCCAGTATTAGTTGGCTCTCCCTCTGTGACTTTTTTGTCCTATCTTAGTTCTTTGTGATCTTGGGAATTTCTCTAGGCTGATGTGAGCCTTGGTTTCTCAATCTGTACAGTGCAGACAATAATGTTGGCTTCTTGATGACGTTGCTTTGAGGATTACGTTAAACAAATATGTTGAAAGTCCTTAGCATAATGCCTGGCATGCATATTTCAGTCAGGAATGTTAGCCTCCAGGGGCTGCTGAGCTGAAGGCAATACTAAACAGAAAATCACAGCTCCTTCATGAAGAAAAGTATAGTATGAGGCTTTAATGTGTGCCGTCAAAGCCCATGTCACACTGTACTGTACTTAGCAGCGTAAACATGTGACCCTCTCCACCATGAGACTGTATTCCTTCTGGGCAAGATGGCATCCTATTAAGCTCCAAGGGCCTGGCACCTGTCATGGAGCCAACCACGTGTTCACATTTAATAACCGTTAAGGGATACAAGCCAAAGCGCAGGCGTCAGGAAGGCCTGGGCTTTATTCTGGGGCTGTTGACTCCTTGGCTGGTTAAAAGTCTCTGAGTGTTGATGCAGTCAGTAGATAGCAACATTCAACCAAGCACTTGGCTGTCAGGGTGTGCACTAAATAAATGGTAGTTTATAACAATTAAGTAGGAAGTTGAGAACATGCCTTTTTAAAATCACTATGTGCTTTTCTCTCTGCTGCATTTTATTTTCATTGACATGAGAAGCTTGTCAGAGCCTTGCCTTATGGAAGGGAGTCCTTTCCTGCTGGGATGAAAGATGAGAGCTCCTCAGAAAACACTGCATACACAGGACATTCAGGGGTTCTTGGTGTCAACCAGTGGGAGGTCTACCACCAACCTCCTACTCCAGGCCCACCCAGTTTCCAGGAAGCGGTCAGCATGAAAATGTTAATCTGAGAATGGCACCCCACTGCTTTAAATCACTTATTAACATGGTATTAATCTTGGGATAGATGGAATTTCAAGGCTCCACATTGGTCCCAATATACCTTCCTTCTTCCTCTTTAATCCCTCTCTTTTCTTCTCTCTCTTCTAACTACATCTGCTTTCTTCCCATTCTCTTTACCACAGGACTTTTGCATGTGCTGTCACTGTTCAGAATGCTATTATATTCCTTCATTGACTTGCTTCCTCTGAGAACCTTCCCTGATGAATCTGAAGTGGTCAAGTTCTACTACTGCATCCTCTCACTGCATTAAACAACTATCTTTGTAATGTTATTTATAGACACAGTTTTATATTTGGTAATTTTTATCCTAAGTGGGATCTTACATTTTTTTGTATGAGTATTTGATTACTCTCTGTCTTAGTCCACTTGGGCCACTATAACAAAACATCACAGCCTGGGTTGCTTATAAACAACAGACATTTAGTGCTCACAGTTCTGGACTAGAAGTCCTAGATCAGCAGGCTGGCATGGTTGGGTTCTAGTTAGAGCCCTCTTCATGGTCAGACACTTGTGTTCTCACATGATGGAAGGTTCTAGTAAGTCTGTGAGGTCTCTTTTTCATGAGCACTAATCCCTTCCATGAAGGTCCCACTTTCATGACCTGATCACCTCCCAAAGACCCCACCCCCTAACACTGAAAACTTTGGGGATTAGGGCTCTAATATATGAATTTTGGGATGACACAAACATTCAGACCACAGTACCATCCATCTCCTGCATTTTGCTCTGAGATCCGTGAGGTCAAATTCCTCTTTTGATTTTGTACATCTCTTTATCAAAGATTATTCATATTCATATTCAGCAGGCTTACACTGGGATGGCCCTACCAGTTATTAAATTGCTGGAATGATTCCATACCAGGAGGCTAATAACTGGCCCATGAAACCCCTGAGAGCCCTCCTCACCCCCCAACTCCACCCAAGGTGTTCTGGTCTCTTACCCGGAAAGCTTTGGCGTCCCCACAATTTAGCAACAAATGCAGTAATCCAGCAACAGCAGTGTCTTGCAAAATCCTGCTCTAGCACTCTGGCTGGAGCCCACACCATGCCCGTCTCCCTCATTCCTGCTGTTTGGAATATTACTCTCCATTATTGCCAGTAGCCACAGAACACCTACATGGTGAGTGCTTGATAAACATGGATTGAATGAAGTGTGTGATTCCTGCAAGGAGATGAGGGCATGGCTGCAGGTGGAGTTAGCCCGCCCTGCAGCTATGGCAAGGGTTGCAGCTCTGTTCCTCTGTCTAAAGGGTTCTGGGAACTCTTCAGCAGACACGGGTCTTCCAACAATGTGAACCAGCCCTATAACATCTGGGTTTGGAGGCTTTAGATTCAAACCAAGAAATGCTGCCACTGGAGGGGTTGGTGGGGGAGGGGATGAGGGGGAAAAAAAAGAGCCAAGGACAAGTTCAGATTCTCCCGTTCTCTGAATTTCTGAATGTTTACTCCATGATGGGTGAGTTGACAAGAATAAGGAAAAATGCTTCCTCCAGACAGCAGTATGTTAGGCCAACCCCTTTAGTTCCCCTATAAAAAATAATTAAATGTTGAGACAGTTTAACACATGTCTTTGTTTCTTGGGTCAGGAAACAGGCAAACACAGGGCCACAGCTGCCCAGGGGATGTGGAAGAGAGGGTAAAGTGAAGTGCAGTGTCAGGCTTCTGCTGGAAAAGTGTGCTAATTATGAAGGTGAAGACAGAGGGTAGGGAAAGAATTCAGGTCGCACCTCAAAGGAATCTCTGTTTCACAATTCTGTGGGGGGTAAAGTCCCTTCAGCTGAGCCTTGCTGGCCTGCCAAGGCAGTTACAAATCCTATAGTGATAGGCCTGCAGCAAGGGCACAGACCCCCTAATCCCCCACCCCATCCCCCATTCCACTCTCAGGTCTTTCCTCTGGGGAACTAACAAGGGGAGAAGTGGAATGATCAGAAGACATAGGGTGGTAGAAGCTGCATTGGAGAGTCAAACAACAGCATCCATGCAAGAGAGTAATCCTCAGGTTAAAGCTTACTTGGGTTTTATTTATCTATTTATTATTGTGCGTGGGGATAAAACAGTGAATGACATACAATTCTTGCTCACAGGGACTTTGGTTTAAAAGGGAAGAGAAAACGTCTAGAGATAATCATATGGAGTATGGAAGAGTCAAGTACTCAAGGAGTTCAGACACAAGAGTTATTACTCTCTGTAGGGACAGATGAAGTTTCATGGGGAAGGTACCATTTGGGGTCTGAAGGGTGTGTGGGGCTTGGGCATGTTATGATGAAGGAGAGACTGTTCTGAATGTTTAGGGGAGGAGTGACCTAGATGATCAGAGCCATGATGGTAGTTTGCTGGATGGGTTTAGGGTGGGAGAGAAAGAAATGCAGGGCAAGGGGTGATGGTTCTCCAGTGATATAAGGACTGGAAGGATGGCAGTCAGCTAGAGAATTGCCTACATGCAGGGTTTGGAAGACGACTAATCTTGGGAGGCATCCTGGGGGAAGGAGTCTGTGAAAAGGGGAATCTGAAGTAGGTGTAAGTCTGCAAGGATGACAGAGCCATTCTTGTAAATATGAGATGCGAAAGAAAAAAATAGGTGAAGAAGTTACATTGAGTTTGGGTGTAGTTTTTCTTGAACTTAAGAAGCCAACAGGGTAGAGGATGAAGACATCAGATGGGCAGTTGGAGTGGAAGACAAGCTGAAGGTGAAGGTCAGGGCCAATATTCACATCTGAGGATGAAATCTCTAAAGATGAAAGAATGACAGATTGATGATAGTTGGCCTAAGGACAACCTCTAGCGAGCATCTGGGCCTGGAGTGCATTCTGCTAGCAATCCCAAGGAAGTAGGTGTGGGGATCCAGGAATTCCCTGGGCACCCCTGCTCCTGGACTTGCGTGTAACAAGCAGGTGAGGGGAATTGGGAGAAGCAGGTTTAGAAGGAGAGAAAGTTGACTTTTGGGATCCAGGCAGTACTCATCCCAGCTTACTGAGGAATTTCCTGCTTAGAAAAAGAAAGCATGGAAGTTCCCAAGTCTCAGGAAACCCCATCAGTCTCGGGCAAACTGGACAGTCACTCACTCTCTTTATGTCAAGCCTCACTGATTTGAACCTCTGCCTTAAAATTCCAGCATAAATAACCTTTCTCCCTTTCTTACCAAAGGATCAAACCTTCTCTGCCAAGGCAAATGTGCATGAGAAAAGAAACCTTGTCCACAGGCCACTCAGCAGCCCTGCCATGTGTTGGAAAGATGAGGTTTTGCTTGGATGAGGCTGATCACTTTTGCCCCCTAATGGTGTGTTTATACCTGAGAGTAGCAAAATGGGCTCCTGCTTTGGTGAAAAATGGACAAAGCATTCATGTTGAGTTGTGTAGATTTTTGAGCTTGAAGTAAACGGGCTCTTCTCTATTGGGTGTTCTTTTGTTGTGCATGTCACCTGCTGGGACTATGGGCCTTGGTAATCGTTGAATGACAGGAGAGACATAAGAAGAGCACCAAGAAATGCCAGGTTTGATATGTTATTCAAGGTTTCAACTCAAAGGAAAACTCACAGATGTGCTTACCCGAGTCTCCCCTAACTTGATGGAAATAAGCCATCAACTGTCCTGGTTCTTCCATGGGTGGTGGCTCTTAGGAAAACTCTTATCAAAATTATCTCCCCAGAAAACACTAGATGCTTTTGATGTTCAGCTCCAAACCACACTGTGTGGGAGATCCAAAAAAGATAAAAATAAAATAATGTAGATTTCTTGTTTGAAGTCATGAGATAGAGGAAATAGGCCTGAAACCAATGTATGTGAATGGGTGAAGTCCTTGAGGGCTTGATGGAAGAGGGGGAGCTTTTGCTAGCCTTACAGAAAAGAGGAAGAGTTGTCCTGGCAGAGTCATGGCATCGGTGAAGGCTCACCTCTCACTCTCTGGTAGGGCCCAGCTTCACCTGTTTCTTTGCTTTTGTTTATTATTAACAATAGTGTTTAAAACATGATTGGTCAGGGGTTAGGTGGAAACAGAGGTTTCTACTAACTTTTCTCCCCTTTAGTCATTCCCAGGTGGATGATAGTGACTCTGGTTTGTTTCTCATTCCATTGCTAAACTTTCAATCCAGTTGTGTGCCATTGGGTGGATATTGGTGTCCTTAGTTTTTGCATTGTATTGAAAATGGTGAGAGCTGCCCATCTGCCCATGTTTATTTCTTTTTTCTCTCTCCTACATTTGCTGAGGCAGAGGAGTTGGAATCAGTTTTTTTTTTTTTTTTAATTTACTTGACAGACAGAGATCACAAGTAGGCAGAGAGGCAGGCAGAGAGAGAGGAAGGAAAGTAGGCTCCTGTTGAACAAAGAGCCCGATGCGGGGCTCGATCCCAGAACCCCGGGATCATGACCCGAGCCGAAAGCAGAGGCTTAAACCACTGAGCCACCCAGGCACCCCTGGAATCAGTTTTTCAAAGAACTATTTACTTTCCTGCTACAGTCCAGTGAGATAAGAGAGACTTTATTCTTCATCCTGTCAGTATTCGGTCATTTTCTCAAATTATATCAACAAAAGCCATGGGATTCAGTTTGACCCTGTTTGGCTAATGTTTTTCTGCATAATCTACTGTTTAGGAAGTGACCCTGTCAGGCACGCAGCTGGGCCAGCTGGGCTTAAGCTGAACACTACAGGGCTTGAGTTCAACAGCCCTCAAGGCAAAGGCTAAGAGTCCTGAGTGACTCACTGATTTCCTCGTGGGCACCCAGTTTCACCACTTTCTTGGTAAAGTAAATCTCTTCAGAACATGTCACAATCACCGTATCCTTCATTTTTTGCAGAAAAGGGGAAACGCCATTGGATGCGAAGCTTAGTGGAAGAAGGCTTAGACAGGGAATGGATATGCAAAGGTGAGTGGCAAGAGCCCGAGTGGGCGGTGAATGGGAATGTTGATGGGGCTGTGAGAAGTGGTTGGGGGGGCAAGATAACACCTCTCTTCCAGGCAATGGAAAGGGGCAAGCTGAAAGCTGGGGGACACTCAGGCATGATGATGAAATGCCATCCATTCTTCGTGCGTGTCTTTCACTGCACTTGCACGGTTGGGTAAATGGTGCGGTTCCTTCCTGAAGGCTGATGTCCCAACTTTCTTGTTGGGGTTGGGTGGCCATCAGGGACAAATGTGAGAAGTGAAGAACTGTGGCAAGTCTTGACTCAAGGGGCTGCTTGAAAACCACCACAGCAGAGTTTCCAGTCACTGACGTGGCATATCCTGTCCTATTCACCCTCGGTGCCCAGCATAGAACACATGTTTGTTGATCGAATGAGTAACTGCATGGGACTCACCAAAGATGCTTCCTGAAGGAAAGGGAATGGATGACAGACTTGTTCTTTCTTGGCAGCCATTACCACAAAAACTCTCAAACATAAAGATCAAATGTTTCAGCCATTACCTTTGCCTGTCACCATCTTCTCCACGACCCCTCCCTATTCTCCAGAGTTAAGCATGGTTAAGTAAGTGAGGGTAACTTGCAATATCTCAAAATGTGACAGAGTGGGCTTTTGATCTAAATGTTTTTATAGAGCCAGCTTTTCTAGTGAGTCCAGTTAATGTAGCTGTGGACACAAAGGGTGGATTCAAGCTTCACCTTCTGCATCTGACTTCTCCGTTGCCGCCTGCATCAGGAATTCAAGGCCCTTTTTGTTTATGGCAGAGTCCTGCTGCTACACTCTGCTCCTGTCTAGAATTGCAGAGAACAGACACTGGGACTTGAAAAGTTGCATATGCTGACGTGTTCAGGGTTATGTTATCACTTGTGGAAAGTCTTGCATTGCCCTTAAAGTTTGCGAAAAATCATGTTTTCACCACCTCAGGGGGACCTAGCCAAACATGTGGTAAATTTCTGCCTGAAGTCTCTTTGGAGGCTTTTTATGGATGAAAGATGTGTGCTTCCCAGCCTCATCGAAACTGGACTTGGATGGTAAGGTTTCCTTTAGCTTAAATACACACACACACATACACACATGGGAGGGGTGGGGGGAATCCCTGACTTCTATATAGTAATATTGTGGACAGGTCTCCTTTTGCAGAAATAACTCCTAAAAATAAATAAATTATCAAATGAAGATGGAGGCTCAGAACAGTTGGAGTTGTAACCTGGACCAAGTCAGTTCTGACCTAGACCCTGAGAGCTTCTATTTAATTCTGGTTGGATTCAACTCATCTTTGCAACAACAGGGAGTGGATAGAAGTGTGTAAACTGGCTCATGGTAGGAGGCTTGTCTCTGGCAACAAAAAACCTGTTGCACCAAGAAGAACTGAGTGCCCTGGGTTTAAGTTTAATGACTGGACTCAGGCTCAATAAATGAATAACAGGGAATTCATGAACAAATTTTGCCAGAGAGTCAGTGCTTTTTCAGTAAAGGCCAAACAAAATAAACACATGTGTAAGGGTTTGTCAGGCATACGCTCCCACCCCCCAATTCAGAAAGGCCTTCCTGGGCACTTTCTCCAATATATCTGATGCTATTGGCCTGCATTTAGCACATAGGTGATACTTTGGCTAGAGTCTATTATCCTTCAGGAAATGTATTTACTTCTAACAGAGCAAAATGGAACATACATCCTGGGCCTGAGGGCATCTACTTAGCAGATAATCATAGCAATAAAAAATTAATCTCCCCCTTTAGCAACCTTGGCCTGTAAAGGACATGGTGAGAACAATGTCTCTGAAGGCTGCCAGACCAAAAGGATGAGTCTTGTCCATTGTGAAAAGAACGTCCTCCCTGTCTGGGTGTCTGTTTTTATTAGGAATCCTTTATTTTTCTTATGTGAACCTGTGAACCAATGATGGACTTCCTGGCTACTAAATGAACTTCTTATCCCCAGCCTTGCTCCTAGGCCTGCTGTGAATGGGGGTGCCTGTGCCTGTGGCCCAAGTAGGGGTAGGACACCTACCCCGGCTTCAGGCATTTGTTCTAGAGTGCCCTGCCAGCCTTCTTCTGATGCCATTTTGAACTCATGACCCCGGGTGGCATGTGGATGGTGAAGAACCGAGAGAAAATCCCACTCCTAGCTGCCTCTGTCTGGGCTGGTTCTGACCCATATTTATCTTCTGGTTCATGGAGGACAGATAGTTCCTGGCAAACCTATGGCCTTCCTGTGTGAGTAGGACTTGAGCTGGTCATGGCTTGCTCTATGCTATTCGCTGAAGGGACTCCTGTATGTGTCAGAACCCCATGAGAACCCCCAAACCCAAGAACCACAAAAGGGCCTCAAATTAATTTCCTTTCTATTTATTTTAGGCCAGTCTGTGGGCCTCTCATGTGTACACAGGCTCTTGATCTCCTGTTGGACTCTCAGAGACCTGAACAATTTTCATGTTATTCCCTTCACCTGGAACAATCTTTCCTAGCTCTTCATCCCATGGCTGGATACTTCTTTTCCATTAGGACTCAGTTTCTCCCGAGATGCTTTCTCTGACTAAGCTGCCACCATGCTGTTTGCAATCTTCTATTGGAACACTATGGTCATGTCCTTTGAACAACTTAACCACAATTAGTTATGATGGTCATGTTCTTTGAACCACTTACCACAATTAGTTATGATGTATATGTTTACTTGTTTACTACCTTTCTCTCCAAATAGAGAGTAAACCATCAAATCTCTGTTATTCCTTGCAATACACCTAGCACTTAGCACACAGTAGGTTATCAATAAATATATACTCATTGAACAGATCAAGTAGACTACTGTCAACCCCTGAAAATGACCAGAACCATTTAAGTTTTCCCAGAAAAGTTCAGAAAGCAACTCTGCCTCTCTCCCCCTAAATTAGGAGAGTAGAGAGAAGAGTGAGCATAAGAGGGAATGGTAAGATATTTCCAGCAAGACTTTCATTACTGTCCAAGAAAAATATTAGTAGGCTAAGCTAACACCCTTGTGCCCAGACATGTCTGCCCCTACTGGCCAACTTGCCAACATTTCTCACTCTGCCTGGTTGGGCAACTTGTGCCAGAAGACCCTGTCTCCCTTTATGGTTAACTCTGAGAGTTGACTAAAGAATTGTTGGCACCTCATTTATCCCCTGGCATCCTCGCAGCAAGAATTAGTCATCCCCATGAGACTTGTTTATATGCTCGATTGATTTTGATATTTCTGGTCCCTTTAGCGGGGACAGTCCACTGCAAATAGCTTGTGGAGGGCCAGGACGTTTCCCTGTTCTGCTGTCCAAGTTGCTCATATCACATCAATTAAGTTCCTTTCTGTTCCATTCAACCCAACCCAACCTTTACTGAACTCCTACAATGTTGGTAAATATGGTTAATGAAGCCATTCTCGAAAACCTAGGAGGGACTTCTTCCAACAGGTGGTGGTGGGGTTGGCTGGTTCTCACTGGGAATCTCTGGGTGCTATAGATCTCTAGGTCTCTAGATCTTGACAGGAGGAGTGTTGCTGTGATGGCTTGTTCACTGCAGCTTCTGTGGTGACCAGTGACTGTTTCTGTCAAGATATTACCCAAAGAAGCTCATTTGAACCAATGGTCTCTTGAATCTTTTTAGCACCCTGTTTCTTCTCCGTTTCACTCTTCTGTCTTATCTCCAACACTGATACTTTTTTCCTTCTCTTCATTCTCTTCAAAGTGCCTATGAACACATTCAGGTATATCAGTCACCACCAGGGCTCTGGGATCATGGTAGAATCTGTCCTGAGTCAGAGAAGCTACCTCCACACCTCATTCAATAATTCCTTTATTATAATTCATTTCAAATGATTCCTTTTGTTATAAATTTACTGTGATTTCTTTCAAAAGCCTTAGTAGGGCACATTCTATGGGCCAGGTACTCTAAACCATGCTTTCAAAATAACTCACAATGCATTGAAGAAAATAGATGCTTAAGCAAATAAACAAATAAAAGCAGATGCTCATGTCTCCATTCTACACATACATGTACATAAATGCGGATATATGTATAAATATTCTATAGGGGCTACTGTCAGACCCTGAAAAGGACCAAGTCCCCAAATTAGTTCTTTTTGTTATATTTCTGACTAGTAGGAATTTATTAACTCTTTACATTAGGAATTGCAAATTCAATTGCCTACATGCCTCGTCATGAAATAACCAGGTCAAAAATGAAATAAGGTGTAGGGCTTTTGTGTATTGGAGAGAGCATGCCCAGTCAAAGGAAGTCAGTGGCTTACCCAAAGTTGTCTCATTATTGATAGTAGAAATGAAAAAACCACTATTGTCATATCTTTTGATTGTTCAGGAGTAACATGGGAATCCAGATTTCTCATGTGACATTTCCCAACACTTAAATCATGACATTGGCAAAAATAAATAAATAAATAAATAAATAAATAAATAAATCCTGCCTAGTTCTGAATATAGTCATCAATATATGTATATACAATATATGTACCAATTTAGTCATAGTCACCAACTTTTAAGACAGGTATGCACCAGAAATGTAGACTTACTTATAAAAATTTTAGCTCAACTGGAAATCATGTGGACTAATTTTAAGGGGTTTTAGACATCACATATCAGTCCGTCTCCTGAGGCCTTCCATCCGCAGCTGCCGTGTGTCACTCTCTGTTCTCAGGTGATCCACTATTCTCCAAAAGATTCCCCTGAGTTGTTGCTGTTCACATGATGGGGCCTCAGGGGATCAGGAGATGCCCCCACAGATCATTCAGAGTCCTGTTGCTGCTTTGACTTGTTCTGGTTTTTGTTTCTTTTTCCTTCTTCTCTGCCTTTTGGTGAATTCTGCCTTCCCTGAATTCTGTTGCTGTAGGATTTCCTTTTCTTCACATTTCCTTCACTCTCCTCACCTCCTGGCAGACACTGATTTCATTGACTCTTGATGAAAACTGTTTGTTCTTCCTGGACACATGACTGGATTTCTGGCTTCCTGGGCCCCTTTCCCAGTCTTCCCTGCAGTGAGGGGAGACCATTTGACTGTGTGACTGGTGGCTTTGCACTAACTGACCCAAAGCAACTCCTGCAGGAAGCACTGCTTCCTGCTCCAACTTGTCTTTCCTCATCTAGTGGATCCATGCAGGCAGCCATGGCAGCCTGAACAGCTGAGCATGGACTATGGTCAGGCCACAAAGTGGAAAAATCTTGGATCCTTGCATGAATACCTGGGGGAGAGCTGCCCACTGCTCAGAACCCCCTGCTTTCTACTTGGCATCAGTGAGAATTTAACTACCATTATTTTTGAGTCGTTATCTCTTAGGTGTGTGCTAGCTATGATTAGCTGCCAGCTAGACTGTAAGCCACATGATATCAGAGAGACTGCTGTATTCCCAGAACCCAAGCAGAGGGGCAGACACACCAGTGGTGCTCAGTAAATGCTCTGGAATGAAAGAACGAACAAATGGATGAATGAATGAATGTCTCCATACAACTTTAGAGCTGGTAGGGACTGAGGCTTCATACATCCCACTTATCATATTATAACACATAAGGAAATGAATGAAGGCTTACAGAGAAGAAGTGACTTATCCATGGTCAACCAATTAATTTCAGAACAAGGATCAGCAAGCAAGGATCCTCAGTCTGTTGTCTTTCACCATCCATGTTTCCCTCTATGGTAACCATATTAATATCAGGAATTTTAAGGAAGGAAAGGGATAGTTTCATGTCCTAATTTTTACCCTATTTTCTCAGCAAGAATTAGTTGAGTTGCCTAGTCATACAGTTGACATGTGAAATATGCAGTGACTGGGCCATACTCCTTTGCTGGGGCTTCATGAGAAACCCCTTTGTAAAGCCCAGAGCAAGAAACACATGTAACTGTCATCTGATCTTATGGAGTTAGGGAAGCCATCCTGTAAGTAAACTTGAATGGGGATTTTACAGGAAAGGTTGAATCTGGTATAGGAGATAAAGTTTTGGAGTAGGATGCTGTGTGTACCAAAGCTGAGAATCAGCAAAGGCTGCTCTGTACAGCTGTAGTAGTCTTAGCAAGACTGAGGCCCAGTCAGACTGATGAGCTGTTGGCAACTTGGTCAAAAAAAAAAAAAAAAAAAAAGGCAGACTCAAAGATCATATTTGAAAGTTGGTACTTTTATCTCTTTTATTTGAATGAAAGCAATAGGTACACATACATATCAACTCCATTTTATCTAAACAACATCCTTTTCCTTAAACATTTATGTAGAACACCTTTACCCACTCATACACAGACTTATCCCAACCCAACCACTGAAAAATTGTAAGTTTCCCACAAAGACCTTTGAAAAGTCAGCGCTTTGAATGAATGACCATAAAATAAAAACTTCCGGGGCCTCACTCTGACATTGACTGTGTCTGCCATGAAACCTGTCTGGATGGGCAGATAGTTCTAAGTGATGGAAGCAATATTCATATTTATTTGCTGTCTTTGAGCAGGGTTGGGATGAGCTGGGACTCCAGGCAAAAAATGCATTGCCAACCTCAAGAACTCAAGGTGGGGAAATACGTGTTTTTCCCAAAAGGTACTTTGTGCTTGCAATTTATTCCCTTGAGAGTAATGTGACTATTTTGGATCCACCAATGCTGGAGAAAGGATAGATTCTAAACCTTCAGAAATGAAGGATCTATCTCCTCTAGTCTATCCATGTTCAGAGTATTTGGGGCCAAGATGAGACTGGTTTTCATGGATTGGCATTTTAGTCACAGTATGGTAATGCACAAATTCCTATGTCACTGATTACGGTTTGTCCCAAGTCAAGGACCATAGTCCAGGAAGTCAGACGGTAGTGTCAACTCCAGAGAGGCCTGCCTAGGACAGCATGGACAGGGACACCTTAAACTGGCATCATTCCAGCTAGCACACCTGGTTGTTTTACTCTTGAAACTGAATCAAATGCTGCGCCCAACACTGGCTCCTGAGAGTCTGAGGGACTGAGTTAAGGGAAACCTGCTCTGTCCCCTCCCTTGGAGGACTGCTCTCATAGGTCACATTTGTTGAGTTAGGTGCACAAAAAGGTAGCTTGTCCCATCCTCAGAATGTGTAGGACTTTCCCAGGAGGAGCACCTGACAAGGTCAACATGGTTGAACGTGGGGAGAGAAGTGCAAAAGGAGAAGCAGGTGTATGCAAAACTGTGAAAGCATTTTCAGTGGTCAGTCGCTCTGTGCTTATATGTATCATGTCACACGTCCACAAGGGAAGATACCTGTACCGTGAATGTTGGTCGTTCTACTCTGAGGTTAAGGTAGGGTAGGGAGGACAGAGGAGTGAAGTAGAGAATTTGAGAATTTTAGAAATCGTATTTTAAAGGTTTTTCCTATTTGATTTTTTAACAAGTTGCATAGAAAGTTAACAAAGTGCAGAGAAGGAAAGGGGGAAATCCCTCTTATCCAAGCTGTGTCATTGTGGTATTGGGCAAATTTGTATTTCTGCAATCCCAGGACCGTCTCAACGACAGTCTTCTCTCTAAGGATGGGACAAAAACTGCTTCTCCCTACACCTTTCCGAGTTGCCCCATAGTTTTCACACACTCCCTCCCTTCTCCCTCAAATACAGCCTGCAGCATTGCAAGATTGGGCAATGACCTTTTCACACTCTTGAGTCCTGCTGGTCATGTTGCAATTACAAATGCAATAGCTAGAATCTGCGTCAAGTTCTGTTTTGAGCCTTCCTGTTTAGTTGAGCTTTGCACAGCTCTTTAGCTGTTCTTTTGAACTGGTAACATTCGGTGTGTATGAGGAGGCGCCTGCAATTATTTTCACCCCATTTATTTTCAAAGTGATCTTTTGGGGGGGGGTGTAGATATTTATTTATTTATTTATTTATTTGACAGAGAGATACAGAGAGAGCACAAGTAGAGCAGCAGGCAGAGGGAGAAGCTGGCTCTCCACTGAGCTGGGTGCCTGATGCGGGGCTCGATCCCACGAGCCTAGGATCATGACCTGAGCAGAAGGCAGGCACTTAACTGACTGAACTTCCCAAGTGCCCTCAAAGTCTGATCTTTAAAAAAAAAGAATCCTAGTGAAAAATGAAGTGCATTACCCCAGTCCTCCCCAGCATCAAAGTACTTCAGACTTTCCAGGGAGATCTGCATGGGAGCACAGACTAAGCTTGAGAATATGGAGCCCAAAGGGGAAGAGAGGGTTTGTGAAAGTCATGACCAGATTGGGGGGGGGGGGGGTATTTTTAATTAGGGGCTTATGTAGAATGGAAATCTGTATGTAATCCGAACTGCTGCGTGCACGCCGGTGGACACTAAATGAGCGAACAAAGGGAACCTCTGTTGGAACTGTCGGAACTTTATCTGAACTTGAACTCTGTTTTCCATACCTCAGTTGTCCAGGTAACTATACTGTGGATGCAGTGGCTTACCTGTAAGGCAGTTCTCAGACTGAGGCCAGGGAAACTGTATCCAGCCGCCTGTTGATGGCGATGTGGGGAGGGAGAGTGAGAGAGAATGCATCCCTGTAGCAAACTGAAATGCCTTTGTCCTCCTGTATTAAAGGCTTGTTTCCAAATCTGGGGCAAGTACCTAGAATTCTCCTTTCTCTTTCTTCTGCCAGCACAGACGAGACTTTTCCCTGTGCACTTTCTTAGTTCTTGGTCATCTGATAGCTTCTAGGGGAAACAGTTAAAAGCTTAGAAATGCTGCTTCTCCCCTTTGCAGCCATAAGCTGCTCTTGGTAGCCATGTCATGAACTCATGTAAACATATTTTCTTTTCTGTTTGGAAAGTTCACATCACTTTCTTAACCTATTTTGTAGACAATAAGGATAGAGCCAAAAAGAGTCCTTTGCCTCATCCTGTGGGGGCTTTGCCTGCCTCGTCCTGACTTTTCTCTGTGTATTAGTATTTCCAGGCGGAGTTATTTCCATTATGACCTGCTTTTCTGGGGCTGGGGATCCAAGCACCCCAGCACCTACCGATAATGGTTGAGGTAAATAGAGCAGAGAATAACTCCTTGATGCAGGGTTTGGGTGAGAATGATAAACATAGAGCTATGATGTGCTCAAATCCAGGCCTCCTGCCTGTCATTCTCTCTTTTGAAATAGCTGAGCTCTTTTGAAATAATATAACATGTGGGAAGAGAGCACACTAAGACATCATCTGAGAGAAATCCATTAGTGCGCACAAAATCTTGAGACGGATTAAAAAGTAAAACTTCAGGATTATCGTTGTGAGTTTATGAAGCAATTTTCTTCTAAGGAACCTCAGGAAATGTTCATAAGTGAATTTGATCTCTTTCTTGAAGATCTAAGGAGAATTTCAGTACGAAATCCAGTAAGGAGGGGGCGCCCTTCTCTTGATGAAGGAAGTAAATAAGAAGGCAGCCTTTGATGTAGTATAGGAATAGCATCAATGAGAAAAGGAGAGGTGTGGAATTTTCAAAGAGGAAACCAACACTCAACATGCTTTGGCGCCTGGGTGGCTCAGTCGGTTAAGCCTCTGCCTTTGGCTCAGGTCATGATCCCAGGGTCCTGGGATCAAGTCCCACGTCAGGCTCTATCTCAGCAGGGAGTCTGCTTCCCTCTCTCTCTCTCTGCCTGCCTCTCTGCCTGCTTGGGATCTCTGTCAAATAAATAAATAAAATCTTTTAAAAAATTACTTAGGAAAGTTTATAAAAAATATTTCTATTTAATAACTTGCTGTCTGTGGACTGGAGCCAATTAACGTAGAATAGGTAGAATTAAGTGCAGTTAAAAAAAAAAAAAGCGTTGGAGGAAAAATAAAATACCACCACCCGTTGGGAAGGAGGGGAAGATTGTGAACACATTCATCCATTAATAAAATTTTCTGCTTATGAAATTCAAAAAATTTCTCACATTATTATTCTCTTTGCATGACTCAAAAACGATTATTGTTCCTCGTGGTATGTGGGAAAGGTGGGTCTGGAAAAGGTACTCCAGATGTAAAATTCAGATTGTCTTGGCAGGTAATACAACCAAAGGCATTTATTCTCTATGGTTTTCCAAGCCGCTCTCCTGGAAGGATACACCTGACAGGAGGCAGGCGCAAAGCATGAGGGGAGAAGAATAAGAGAGCCCAGGCTGGCTTTTTGAGAGAAAGAACAGTCCTTTAGAGTCCGGTTTGGGCAAGCAGAAAAGCAGCTGTGCCCACCAAAGAAGGAATTTCAGGAAGACTGAGGTGGGAAAGAATACTGGGCATTTTGGTGTGGGAATAAATCCTCAGGAACAAAGCAGTTGTATCTTGTTGGATTTGGGATTATGACATTGGTTACACTCAGATTATCAAACAGATTTCATGAATCAATGCTTCATTCTTAGGCATTAACGAAATAATTCAACAGTTTAAATAGTATAAGTAGAGGCTGATATTTTCACATATCCATCAGTCATTCTACAATGTTTATAAGCCTAGTAATTTCTGGAGGCTGGGGAGCCACTGGAGCAGAGAAACTTAGATTTAAGTTTTGAATAACATTTTTGCCTTATTATAATCTAATCAAGTCTTTCAAGGCCCTTTAACAGTTTCCTTCATAATCTGGACACTTATGTCTACTGCTCCTTGGATTTATTATAATCATTAAGAGCTATTCATTTTAGTGAAAGCTTACGTTAACCCTTTGAGAGAGAGAAAGAGAGAGAGAATGAGACCAAAGAAGAGATCTTTATCTGCAGTCAAACCCAGGGCAGTCCCTGGGAATTTGTAACAAACAAACTGAACTGTTTGGAACTGGAGACTAAAGATGGCTCTACAAACAATTACCATAATCGATATTGACCGAGTATTTATTATGCAATTGGTGCTAAGTATAGTTCTATCACAGAGGTTAATGTTTATGTGCCAACTTGACTGGGCTAAGGGATATCCAGGTAGCTGGTAAAGCATTCATTCTGGGTTTGTCTGTGAGGATGTTTCTGGAAGAGATCAGCATTTGAGTCAGTACACTGAATAAAGAGGATCTACCTCACCCATGTGGCTGGCATCATCTAATCTATTGCTTTTTCTCTTTTTGAACAAGGACATCTACCTTCTCCTGCCCTTGGACATGGAAATTCCTGGTTTTCAGGCCTTCGGCCTCAGACTAGGAGTTATACCATCTGATTCCCCTGATTCTCAGGCCTTCAGGCAGGGACTAAATTATACCACTGGCTTTCCTGGTTCACCTTACAGCTTACAGACCACGTATTGTAGCTGCCTTGGCCTCCATAATCACATGAGTCAATTCCCATAATAAATCTCTTTTGTATTTGTCCATATCCTATTAGTTCTGTTGCTCTAGAGAACACTAATACATTCATATCGTCTCTTTTCTTTTCTTTCTTTCTTTTTTTTTTTTGGAAGACTTATATATTTATTTATTTGAGAGAGAACGTGTAAACTGCACATGAGTCAGGGGAATAGCAGGAGGGGAGAGAGAGGGAGGGAGAAAGAATCTCAAGCAGACTCCCCACTGAGCGCTGAGGCCAACAGGGGGCTCCATCTCACAACCCTGAGATCATGACCCGAGCTCACACCAAGAGTCAGACTCTTAACTATATGAGCCACTCAGGCGCCCCTCAGTTTTATTTAAATTGAAAGTCAGTGAGAGTTGACTTTTGCCTTTTAAGGAGAAGTATTGCTAGAACCACCCTTTGGTTGTTATTTCCTGAGAAAACTTTCATTAACCCTCACTGACCAAAAAATGGCCCAGAGACACCCTGCTCTTGGAAACCCACCTCTACTCCTCACAAAGGGATTCCCTTGAGCCTTCGATCAGAGAATTCCTCAAGGAATGGAGAGAACTTGAGGTCAGGAATGGTTTCCTGTGATGTTTGTAAAGAGATACACTGGTTAAAATAGTGTATGAAACACTTGTTTTCCAACTTAACAATCATAGCACAAATAAAATTATTTTTTGAAGTTCCCCACACTTCATGTATAGTATCCTTAAATTTTGCACAGTTCCTGTAAGGTAAATGGTATTATTGCCACTTTATGTATAAGAAAGTGCAATCATATAGAAGTTAGGAAATTTGCCTAAGACCACACAGCTAGTTTGCCTCCAAAGCTTTTTCCTAGTCTAAGACACTCATTGCAACACATTCAGAATGGTCACACACACACACACACACACACATGCACGTACACATGCACACACTGTCTCTCTTGGGTTTAAGAATCATGTTCCCATCATGAGTAATTGAGGCACATCATGTGTTCCTACAGCACTGGACATGGGTCTGATGCTCTGTCCTAAATGATATACCCCCAGCATATGGGTTGAGAAATACTGAGAGAAAGCAGTGCATGGTCTCTAGTCTCTGTGCAGTTCTAAGGCAGCAGATACAACTCATTCCAAAAAAGCAAGGCATATCATCAGAGATATAAAAAAACATTTTCTTTCCTCTCTGGGACAATTTTTGTGTATATCTACAAACACCACTATGTTCAAAATTAGGCTCCTCAAAGTAGTAAAGATCCATTTCCTGCTATCAATGTGGGCAGTATAGAGTAGCTGCTTTGAGGTGAGTAATGTAAGATACAGACAAATTTAAGGTTTGTCTACATTTAGGGAAAGGTGTTTAGAAGGGATTTCTCGTTACCTATTCTCCGTTTAAGCAGCATTATGTCCCTCTCCGCAGACCATGTCAGGCTGCGGTAACTTTTTGTAATATAAGTAGTTTGTGTTTACAAATCTCTTGGATGACTGCGTCTTTCCCCTTCCAGCTATTTTTTTGCATACAGCCCAAGACTCCTTACATCAGCTCTTCTATCAAATGTTCAGTTGACATTTATGCATATGCCTTCTTCCCAGGGCAGAGACAGATGACTTTCTGGTATCTTCTCAAAGTCTAGGCGAGAGAAGACAGATAGAAATAGCTTCCAGTGAGAGACACAGAAACAACCTGATTAGTGCTTTTCACATGGAAGGGATTGGGGTCAGAGCTGTGTGCATATCAGGGTAGATCCCTGAATTCTGCCATGCTGGGAGTTCTGTGATCCTATGGGAAATCCCAAGAGCTCTATTTTAGATGAATAAGTCTCTTGGAACCCTGTTTTTGGTGCTGGGAATCCCGACTTGGCAGGAAGTTAGTAAATCTGTAGGCATGTTCCTAAGTGTCCATCTGTGATTGAGCCCCTGGTGAGCTGTTCTTGAAGTTTGTGTCACACAGGCCAAAAATAAGCTGACGAACGATGTCACAAACTATGTGAAAAATGCTCTGGAGAAAGCATTGCATTTTTTCACTCATAAATTCAAATGGCACCAAATTTCTGGCTTAGCTTTGACGCCACCACCACCCCTTCCCCCAGATGCAGAATTCCTTGCTTCAGGGCTTGGATATCTCTGGCGTGATCTTTAGAGAGATAGGTCAGGGGTTGTCTCAGCAATTGGGGGTTCTGTATTTTTTACATTTTGTAGTCTGTCAACGCAGAAGGCAAAATTGTACCTATTCCTTCTTGGTGGTCTGAGATAATATCCATTCAAGTGTTGGGTTTATGCCATCCTTCTCCACATTCCGTGTCTGGAGGAGTTTCTTCTCTTCCCTATTATGGTCCAGTTGACCAACATTAACTGGCGCTTCACTCTGAGCAGAGACCCCGTGAGGCATGAACTGGAGGCTCTCAGACTGACTTTGGTTTTCCAGTGTTCTGACTTATTAAGATACAGTTAATGACTGCTTTTGTTAAACCAATATATGTAGGTCCCCAATGGCAGACCCCATTAGTATTCCTTCCAAAAAAATTATGGAAGGAACCAAAAAACAAATAAAAGAGATATTAGATTCATTGCATTTAGGGGGAAAAAGCCAGCATAGGCTCTGTGCTGGGGTTAAGGGTATACAAATGAATAAGCTGTGTCCCCACTTTCATGAAGATCATAGCCTACATGAGACAGCATTGTGGATTGAGATAAATAAAATATTAAACCCAGGATAAAAGAATAAGCCTCCAAATAGAGTATAGTTAGCTGAGATTGTGCTGGATGAAGGGAGATTTGGGGAAGACCAAAAGATGACTAAGAGGTGGGATTTTAAAAGATAATTAGGGCCCTGACAGACACATTATATAATGAAGGCACATTTCTGGCAGAAGGAAGAACATAAACAAAGGCACGTATGACATGCCTGAAATCTTCAGAAAAACGAGAACACTCAAGTGTCATGAACAACATGAGGTGTACAGGAGTAGATAGAGATGATGATGTCAGTGAGAGCCCAACAGGGAAGGCCCTCTGTGCCGGTACTCAGAATTTCAAATTTGGTCTTTTGGGCAGTAGACAGCCATTGCAGGCTTTTAAGTAGGAAGGAATATGATGTGACCACGATTGCAATTTCTTTTCTTTTCTTTTTCTTTCTTTCTTTCTTTCTTTCTTTCTTTCTTTCTTTCTTTCTTTCTTTCTTTCTTTCTTTAGATTTATTTATTTGAGAGAGAGAGAGAGAGAGAGAGAGAGGGAGTGAGGGGCAGAGAGAGAGAGAGAGGAAGAGAGAAAGTCAAGCAGCCTCCAAGCTGAGCAGAATCTGATGTGATCTGATCTCATGACCCTGAGATCAGACCTGAGCTGAAACCAAGAGTCAAAGCTTTAACCAACTATGTCATCTAGGCCCCTTCATGACTGCAATTTTATTGCTGACTTTCCATCATTGATTATCAAGTTAGAAAAGACTAGAAGGTGCATCTGGTCCCACCTTTCATGCTATCCCAAATCTGAAAGAGATGTAAAAACTCTGGAGACTCGGCACAATAAAATTTTAAAATAATATTTCAAATATAATTTCTTAAAACTCTTTTTTTTTAATACTATTGAGGCACTAATTAAAATTATTATTGACCACACTGGAGTGCTATAGGTAAGAGGGAAACTTTATCCTCTCTTTTTCTGATCCTTCAGACTTTTGCCCCTGAACCATATTTAGAAGTTGGGAAATAAAAGCAGAACCCACTCTTGAAGACATTCGATTCACGAAGCTGCCATAGGCAAGTGAACTGTCCTTGTGCTGGTGGAGGGGAAAGAGTACAGGCCGGGAGTTGAGGCTGGTATCCTAATCCTATTTTTTTGCCTTAAAATGTTATATAAACTTAGACAAGTCTTTCCATTTTTTCTAAACCGCTAATATTTTTATATTTAAAATAGGTGAAATACTAACTCTCTTCCTGCATTAGTGTGCTGGGGCCACCATAACAAAATACCACAGACTGGGATGCCTGGGTGGCTCACTTGGTTAAGCCACTGCCTTTGGCTCAGGTCATGATCCCAGAGTCCTGGAATGGAATCCTGCAATGGGCTCCTTGCTCAGCAGGGAGCCTGCTTCTTTCTCTGCCTTTGCCTGCTACTCTGCCTGCATTTGCTCGTGTGCTCTCTTTCTCTCTCTCTGACAAATAAATAAAATCTTAAAAAAAAAAAAAACACAGACTGTATAGTTTGAACAACAGAAATTTAGTTTCTCAGAGTTCTGAAGGCTAGAAGTCTGAGATCAAAATGTTGACAGGATGGGTTTTCCTGAGGCCTCTCTGTTTGGCTTATACATGTTTGCCTTATTACTTTGTCTTCATAGGGTCACACCCCTCTGTCAGTGTCCGTGTCCCAATCTCCTCTTCTTCTGTGGACACCAGTCATTCTGGATTAAATTTCACCCAGTGACCTCATTTAACCTTAATTACCAATTTAAGACCCTATCAACAAATACAGTCATATTCTGAGGGGATTAGAACTCTGATATAAGAATTGTGAGGGGACACAATGTAGCCCAATATACCTGCTTACATTGCTGTGTTGTTTTTAAGGGGTCAATGAGATCATTCATGGTTCTGGTTGCCTGGGTCAAGTTTAACTGAGTCTTTCTGGTTTGAGGGTCTGTTCTCTTCACTAACCTAGAAAGCACATGGAGATCTCTGGGGTTAATCTTTTTTCCTGGGGTGTATAGGAACCTACTTTTGATTATCTACACATGTTCATGTTCACCCACTATCCTATTTTTAACCTTTATTGGTGGGTTTTACCAGTATTTATTTCTTCTTTCTGCTTGTGAGCAGATGGAATATTCTACTCCTGAGCTCCCTCCCATTTTCCCACATTATTTAAGATTTTATCTATTCATTTGTCAGAGAGAGGGGGAGAGAGCACAAGCAGGTGAGCAGCAGAGAGAGAATAAGGAGGGAAATAAGCAGCAGAGAGAAAATAAGGCTCCTCGCTGAGCAGACAGCCAGATGCAGGGCTCAATCCTGGGACCCTGAGATCATAACCAGAGCCGAAGGCAGATGCTTGACTGTCTGAGCCACCCAGGCACCCTGAATCTTCCCACATTATTATATAATATGTCCTTTTAAAAAGGAGATGGACAAACCTGTGAAGAAACTAGTGAACCTAAGAGCCTCCAAAAAGAGCCTACACAAGGAAAGGTCAGAAGAGATCATACGTTATTACATCTAAACCTTCAGACAGTGCTTTCCAGACACTACTCCTAGGGACTTGAGTGCTTGGAGAAGAAGGAAGTCCCCAAGCTCCTTGTGCTCAAGTGTGGGTGAACCTCAAGTGCACATGTTTCTCTCTTTTACCAGCTTGTTCTCGCTCACCTTCATCTACCAGCAGACAGCTCCTCTTATCCACACTTGTCTCAGGCAACTCTTTGGTCAAGAAGCAGCTATTTTTAAAACTGCTTTGTTTTTTGTTTTTGTTTTTGTTTTTTTTTAATTTTTTATAAAC
Source organism: Mustela nigripes (assembly GCF_022355385.1). Lineage (NCBI taxonomy): Eukaryota > Metazoa > Chordata > Mammalia > Carnivora > Mustelidae > Mustela > Mustela nigripes. Next base: position 58,330,945 of record NC_081569.1, on the reverse strand, counting down.
ATATATTTTTATCCCCAGGGGTACAGGTCTGTGAATCACCAGGTTTACACACTTCACAGCACTCACCAAAGCACATACCCTCCCCAATGTCCATAATCCCACCCCCTTCTCCCAAATCCCCTCCCCCCAGCAACCCTCAGTTTGTTTTGTGAGATTAAGAGTCACTTATGGTTTGTCTCCCTCCCAATCCCATCTTGTTTCAGTTATTCTTCTCCTACCCACTTAAGCCCCCATGTTGCATCACCACTTCCTCATATCAGGGAGATCATATGATAGTTGTCTTTCTCTGCTTGACTTATTTCGCTAAGCATGATATGCTCTAGTTCCATCCATGTTGTCGCAAATGGCAAGATTTCATTTTTTGCATGGCTGCATAGTATTCCATTGTGTATATATACCACATCTTCTTGATCCATTCATCTGTTGATGGACATCTAGGTTCTTTCCATAGTTTGGCTATTGTGGACATTGCTGCTATAAACATTCGGGTGCACGTGCCCCTTTAGATCACTACTGCTTTGTTTTTAAAATTCCTCTCTCTAATGTTATTTTTATTCATTGTCCATCTTCACTATGTGGCTTGATAATTTCTTCATCTCAGAGTATATGTTTGTTGCATTGTAGAAGGAAAATTTAATAATATCTGAAACGACACAGTACTGTTGGGTCTGGCACATAAAAGTACCCATCAAGGAGTATAGTAAGTATCAAAAAATTAGACAATTAGTGAATTATAGGTAGATACTGCACAGTGTTTTTAGTGATATTTGAGGAAATTGGATGGAGTTTTTGGAAGCGTTGAGAACACTGTGAGTAGCTTTATCCCTCTTTAAAATAATGAAACATAGGGTCCAACAATATAAAATTCACTAGCAGGTTTTCAGGGATAGATTAGATTTGGGTTAAATTTGTGAGACACACAAATTTGTTATTAATTTTGACTTTTCATAATGATATATTCAACTCAGCTATGTCAGAAGAGGGGAGGAGAAGAATGCAAATCTTCCAATGTTTTCCTTATTTTGCTTGTCTTTTGAAGTATATTTTAAGAAGATCTGTAGTCGGGTAGTGGTGAAATGGAAGAAGAAAGGGAAATGGAGTGATTTCTCAAAATAATGATAGATTTTTAAGGATATTAGTGGAGAATATATACAGTGGACCCTTTCAACCACTCAAATATTCAACTTCATTTTAATATTAACTGTCTCCATTGACACACACTGGCTTGGAAAATATGTTCCTACATCCTCTGTTTGAGAACCTCCTGGAGTTTATACGACTAATATTCTCTATGCTTATTTTATGTTATTGCTTCCTGTGTACATTTCCCAGTTCCAACTAGTGGAAAAAGCCTTATGGGAAGATGATAGCAGTAAATATATTCAGTGCTTCCCACATGACTAATAAGTTAATACCTATTTTGAGTAGCTGGAATTTTGAATTTTGCCAAGGGCTTTTCTTCCTTTCTCAGTTTTGTTTGGCTTCAAAACAGACTTGTTTGACTTTAAAGAGATGGTTCCTTTGACATACATGTTAAATCTGGAATATAAACTTCTCAGCTTCTCAATGAATGAGAAGTTTTTCTTGAATGTGTAAGGGCAGATTTTGTTTATCTGCATTTCATTATGTTTGGACTATTTTACATGCCACCTCAGCCTCAATTCTCCAACAAATAGACATTGCTCAGTGGAATTACTCTGGAAAAAAGTTTGGTATTACCTTAAGCAAGTACTGTATAAGGCCATCCAACCCAAGTTTGTGGATAAGAAGACTGGTCATGAAAAATCAAGTTTTAAAAGATTAGATAATTGCTTGGATTAGGTAATTGTGTGCATGAATGACTGAATCAATTTCCATTTAGGACAAAAGTGTCCTTTGCTTTTGAGAAACTGGTACCTCTAGGACAATGCTGATTACTAACCTGGTGTTCTGTTTATTATACCATGTAGCTAATGATTCTTTGTTTCCATTTGCCAACAAAAATCTTACTCAGAATCATGGGTGAGATAGTCATAATAGTGCATTATATTTATAATCCCCTTTTGTTTTTCCAAAGAAATTTCACATTTATCACTCCTTTTTGAGCCAGGTTGGTAAGGTGGGAAAAATAGTGGATTAAGAACCAAAGATCTTCTAAAACCAGCTGGTCTCTCTCTCTCCCTGGAGAGTCTTATCTTGAAGAGTCAGTGTGACAATGTGAGTGACAGTCCTTGCAGTTTTGTCAAGCTGAGAACTTTTTTCATAGGTCCCTTGAGCTCTCTGAACCTTGCTATCTTCCTTAACAAAATGAAGGAGTTAGGTAGCCACTAACCGTGTCTACCTTTCTCTACTTCATATTGTTATTTTTGTTAAACTTTGGGAGGTAAGTAGAGTAAGAATGTGTGCTATTGTGATATAAAATAAGAAATATATATGTGGCCTTCCTCCAGGTTCCTGGCTCAGAACTCCTAACCACCCCCCCCCCCAAGTTTTCCTGGGAGAGAGTGATAAAGGTGTCTATTGTTATGTTAACAAAGTGACTTCCTCTGGATGGGTGCCAGTTGCGGGGGGAACCAACTCTGTGTTTAGAAGATTGGAACTTTCATTCCCACCCCTACCCCCACTTCAGCAAGGGGCAAGGGGCTAGAGATTGAGTTCAGTCACCAATGGTTTAGGATTTAACCAGTCATGCCTTTGTAACAAAACCTCCGTAAAAACCCAAAAGGACAGAAAGGGTTCCCAGAGCTTTTGGGTTGTTAAACATACAGAGATGCAGGGAGAGCAGAGTGCCTGGAGAGAGCTTGGCCGCTCTTCCCTACCTCCCTACCTTGCCCTATGTAGCTCTTCCATCTCATCTGGCTGTTCCTGAGTTATATACTTTTTAATAAACCTGTAATCTAGTAAGTAAACTGTTTCTTTGTGTTCTCTGGGCCACTCTAGCAAATGAATCAAACGCAAGGAGGATGGTTGGAGCCTCTGATCTATAGCCTTTTGGTCAGAAGCACAGGTAACAAGTTGGGGTGGTGACTGGCCTCCAAAGTGGAGGAGGAGGAGCAGTCTTGTGGGACTGATCCCTTAACCTGTGTGATCTGATGCCATCTCTGGGTAGATGGTGTCAGAATTGAGTGGGATTGTAGAGCACCCGGCACCAATTGCTTGATGGTGTAGAAGAAAGCTGACACACCAGAATTGGGTGCAGAATCCCAAGATATTAAAAAGAAAAATAAGTTTCCTGGGGCACTTGGGTGGTGTAGTCTGTTGGACATCTGCCTCTCAGTTTCAATCTAATTTGTGATCTGAAGGTCATGGGATCAAGCCCCCACTGAAGCTCCGTGCTCAGTGGGGAGTCTGCTTAAGATTCTCTCTCCCTCTCCCCTCTGCCATCCCTCTCCCTGAGTGCGCTTTCTCTTTCTTTCTCAAATAAAAAAATCCTAAAAGAAAAAAAAATTCTTTTTCACTAAAGAGGAACTGAAGCAAGGAGTTAATGGGAGTGGCCTGATTACTGAGACAGATTGATGAGCTATCAAACACTTTCCCTACCTAGCTGTGTTTTTCTATATGTGTTTGAAGCTGATGGGGCCTGTGGTATTCTCTAAGGAACTCTGGCTCCTAGATGTGGGCAAACTCTCACTGAATGCAAATGATTTTAGAAGAGAGAACAGTAAGGTCAGAACCAGGTGCATTCTAGAGAAAATCTTATCTTAAAGAAAATTTACTGAAGGCGTTGTTTTGGGTGAAACAGAAATACTGGGGACTCTGAGCTACTTGCATCTGTGAAGAGTGGCCTGGCCTATGAGCAAGGACAAAAATTGTCCTAGGATTTGTCAGTTGTTCTAGAAATGGATGTGTGAGAAATTTCAGCGTGGTATTCAAAATCAACCCTACTTCCTTTTAAAACCATTTTTTATTTGTTCTTTGGGTGTTGAGTTTGCTAAGTTCTTTATAGATTCTGGACACTAGTCCTTTATCTGATATGTCATTTGCAAATATCTTCTCCCATTCTGTCAGTTGTCTTTTGATTTTGTTAACTGTTTCCATTGCTGTGCAAAAGCTTTTGATCTTGATGAAATCCCAATAGTTCATTTTTGCCCTTGCTTCC